>NC_058085.1:69050114-69249887 GCF_014858855.1 Bufo gargarizans | reverse complement strand
GCACCCCCCCTCCCGAGCTGCAGCAGAAGGAGCGCACCCCCCTCCCCGAGCTGCAGCAGAAGGAGCGCACCCCCCCTCCCCGAGCTGCAGCAGAAGGAGCGCACCCCCCTCCCCGAGCTGCAGCAGAAGGAGCGCACCCCCCCTCCCCGAGCTGCAGCAGAAGGAGCGCACCCCCCTCCCCGAGCTGCAGCAGAAGGAGCGCACCCCCCCTCCCCGAGCTGCAGCAGAAGGAGCGCACCTCCCCGAGCTGCAGCAGAAGGAGCGCACCTCCCCGAGCTGCAGCAGAAGGAGGCACCCCCCTCCCCGAGCTGCAGCAGAAGGAGCGCACCCCCCCTCCCCGAGCTGCAGCAGAAGGAGCGAAACCCCCCCCCCCCCCGAGCTGTCAGCTTTATATACATCTAGCAGAGTAGATCTCTGGGTCCATGTGAGGTTCTAGCTTTGTTAGAAAGACACTGTCATGTTCTATAAGATGTCTGATTTTCATATTATTATTATTATTATTATTATTATTATTATTATTAATTTTTACATTAGTCATGGGATAACCCCTTTATGGTATCCATGCAAAATATTATTTGGTATAATATACTGTATATTCCGTCCTCTGTAGTTGTCTCTAGTAAGTAAGGCTTCATTCAGATGTCTTTTGGGCTTTCCATTCAGAATCCAAACCAAAGACTGACCCATCACATGACTGACACCACTGACCCCCCATTGACTATAATGGGGTCTCTTGGGTTCTGTCATTACGTCCGTCATCTTGCCAAACATAATGGTGTGGCATGCTACGTTAATTTATCTGGCAATTGTGACAGAATCTGCGGTGGAGCCGAGGCCACAAACGCCTGCTTTCAGCTGAGGATCTTTCAGGCACCATTGATTTTAGGGTCCACAGGAACGTAGTGTCTGTGTCCAGATTAGTGGGATTGTTCCATGACCGACCTCTCCACAGGACTCTGCCTGTACTCCCATAGAGGTGACTGCCATCCCATTCAGACGTGGAAACACCCTGTTGTGATCAGTGATTCAGACACTACCCTGTGTATAAGGCATATAATTGTCATGGGGCAGTTTTGTCTCACGTCTTTCTTTTTTTAGAATTTATGGTGGCACGTAACGCCCTGTCTCTCAGTTCCTCCGCGCTAGTCACGTAGCGGAATACGCCTGGTCTTTCTGCGGATGTTTTCCATGCGGATTTAGAAATCTGCAGCAAGTCAATTATGTTTGTGGTTTTAGATAAAGATTCACCCTTTTTCTAACGGAGGGTAAAATCTGCTGCAAAACCGCGCCAACTCCTCACCAAAAAAACAGTTAAAATTTTTGATGTGGTTTGGCTGCAGAAACCCACATGTATATGAAAATTCATGCCGGCTTGAAATCACCGGCAGCGCTACCTCCAATTGTGTCTCCTGAATCTCAAATTTCTGACGCGTCACCCTAAAATTTTTTGAGGTTTCTGAAAGTTTAGGAATAAATAGTTTCTAGGGGTTCACTGCTCTTCTACCAGACTGGGGTACACCCCTGTTACCTCTCTCCGCTGATGCCTTCGTTCTATGACCTCTTCTGGACCGGTCTGTAGGACTGGACTTTGGAGAACACGTTTTATGTACCTGGATATCCTTCAGTGTAAGAACGGCATATATTTAGTATGAACGCCATTGAATTTGACCCACAAGATCTGTGCCCCTCCATTAGGATCGGAGAAGTCCACGGTCTTGGTCCTTCTCTACATTTAGCATTTCAGACAGACATGTCTCGTGTACAACACCCCACACACGCTTTAGACGTTTTTCCTTCATTTTTCTTTTTACCTTTCCAGTTATACTTTTATATGTACATTATATCCAGGAAAACCTCCATTTGTTAGGGATTGTGTAGGAGCAGGGGAGGGGAGGACATGCTGCTCATTCTGTTACCAGACACAAGAAGGGAGGCTCCCGTCCTCCTACATGAATAAATTAGCTGAAGCTGCCCTTGCCCCAGCGACTTGTCATCCATAGTGACTGATTTCGGCCACTTACTGCCATCCATTACCCTTTATGTGTGAACTTGCTTCGGCTGTTGTCAGATGCTGGAAATACTTGGAAGATGTTTGTATCACACAGCAGATTTCCCCCCCCCTTCTCAATAGAAGCCCCGGTCATCACATTGTCTTTTTAACATATGGCCTTGTCATCCCGAATGACAACTGCTAGAAAACTGACATCTCCAGTGTGCGGCCAGCTTAAGAGGCTTTTACCTCTAACATAAATCTGGTTAACTCATCAGGGCATCATAAAATGTTAATGTCTGTTCGATCAATTATGGAAAATGCGCTGTTCAAAGGATACTGTCATACCTGCGCCGCGTGCTCAGATATTTATGATTCCTGTTGCTGGTGGTTATGTCTGCCTGCGACCCTTGCAATCGGTGGTCATGCATGTGCAGTGCCCAGTGCCGTCCCTGGTGTTCACTGGACCTGTACGGTCAGGTTTCGGCTTTTTCCTGCGCATGTGCTGTCTTGTACAGTTCCCCCTGAAATGTGTGGCACTGGTGGTGGCGTGTAGGAGCTCAGGGGCAGTGTGCCAGTCATGTAGCTGTGTGTGGGCATAGTCTGCCCATAATTTTACAGACTGATCCCAGGGGGCACTGATACTTGGAATGGTACTTTCACACTAATGTTAAAGTTTTCAGTTATTGAGTTCCATCACAGGGGCTCAATATCGAAAAAAAACAAACTGTTTTAGGGTCCATTCACACGTCCGTAGTGTATTGTGGATCCGCAATACACCCGGCTGGCCACCCCATATAACTGCCTATTCTTGTCCGCAATTGAGGACAAGAATAGGATATGTTCTATTTTTTTTCCTGCCCCATAGATAATGAATGGGTCCGCAATTTGCGGAACGGATGCGGACCCATTCTACGGACGTGTGAATGGATCCTTACCCAAATGCATTCTGAATGGAAAGCGATCCGTTCAATATGCATCAGGATGTCTTCCGTTCGTCCCTTTTACGGTATTTGGCCGGAGAAAATACTGCAGCATAGTATTTTGGATTTTTCTTCCCCACGTTCCAATAGCCATAATTATTTTTTATTTTTTTTCTTCACATAGGACAAGATGTAGTATTATTTTTAATATATATATATATATATATATATATATATATATATATATATATATATATATATATATATATATATATTTTTTTTTTATGCCAAGATTTAATGTACCATGTCTTTTATTGGAAAATGAAAAAATAATTATTTGTGGGGGTAAAATTGAAAAAAAAACAAACAGAATTACGCCAAGGTTTTTGTAGTTTTGACATAATGGCATTCGCTATATGCTAAAAATGACCTGACGTCCTTATTCTGTGGATCAGTACAATTGTGGTGATGCCAAACTTGTATAGTTTTTATTTTGTTTAGTTACTTAAAAAAAATAAAAACTTAAAAAAAAAATCTAAATTTTCTTTGCATCGCCGTATTCTGACAGCCATAACTTTTTTATATTCTGGTCTACAGAGCTGTATGAGGGCTTGGTTTTTTTATTAAATTTTGTTTGGCGTAACGAACTGTAGTTTTCCTTGGTACCATTTTTGTGGTACATATGACTTTTTGATCACTTATTCAAATTTTGGGGGGAACAAGATGACAAAAAAAAAATGGTGAATTGCGCTTTAAAAAAACAAAAAACTTTTGAAATGCTTCGTTCACATAACCGTTAAGCCTTTCCGTTCTCCTGCTCCGTTTAGGAGCAGGAGAACGGAAAGGACGGATAAGCACATAACTGACGCCAAACTGAGTCAAACGGAGCCCTTAGGACCCCATAGATTATAATGGGGTCCGTTATGTTTCCGCTCAGAAGATGATTTTTAAGCGGAGACAAAAGTCCTGCATGCACAACTTCTGTCTCCACTTAAAAATAATCGGAGATAATGAGCGGAAACATAACCGACCCCATTATAATCTATGGGGTCCTAAGGGCTTTGTTTGACTCAGTTTGGCGTCAGTTATGTGCTTATCCGTCCTTTCCGTTCTCCTGCCCCTAAATGGAGCAGGAGAACGGAAAGGCTGCACGGTGATGTGAACGAAGCCTTAGTGTTATCTGCACAGTATTTTATTATATATATTTTTAATAGTTCAGACATTTTTGGACGCGGCGATACCAATATTTTATTTTTATTTTTTTTAAACAATTTTAGGCCCCATTAGGGAACTAGAACCTGGGATCTTTTGATTCCTTCTCCTATTCACCCTAATAGAGATCTATTAGGGTGAATAGGATTTTTACAGTCTCTCTGCTGAGATATGCCGCGTGCCATAGCTCAGTATGGAGATTGCCATGGATGGCTTCAGCAGCGTCCAGGCTGCCATGGCAACTGATCGGAGCCCTGCGATTTCACTGCGGTGGCTGCAATCGGAAGTCAGGGGGAGCTGCATCCCTCTGCTAACTCCACAGGTGCCTCGATCTATTCCTGACTCCAAAAATATAATACATTTCTACAGTTAGTTTAAAGCAGTATGTGCTGAATATATTTTCATAAGAATTTGGGAAAATGATGTCCTATAAATGTCTGTTCTATTCCTGATCTAAGGATCTAGGCTTTTAGTTGAGATGAATGTGTGCCGCCCTTTATGTAGATGCTCCGTAGTGAAGCTGGGAAGGAATGGCTGCACTCATCTCAGATCTGCTTGAGAATTCTCACTAGTTACAAAGATTAGCTTTCAACATAAAGGAACAGTTAAAAAAAAATACATTTTCTAAATCCATTGGTCAGTAGATTTTACTTTAGTCATGAACTATGGAGTCTAGACAGTTCAGCAGGTTGCTCACTGCACACAGGTTTCTATGGTAACCTGCAGACCTGATTAGCTGAGAGCCGGAGTGACCTCGCCCCCGCGGAGTGATTGGACTGAGCTCTGAGGGAACTTGGAAGGTTTAGCAAGATTACCTGCAGTAAGCAAAAGGTCCAAGTGTTGTGAGGACTGAGAAACACGGCTTTCACACTTGTGTTGTTCTTTTCCGGCATAGAGTTCCGTCGTCGGGGCTCTATGCCGGAAAAATCCTGATCAGGATAATCCCCATGCATTCTGAATGGAGATGAATCCGTTCAGGACCGGAACGTTTTTTGGCCGGAGAAAATACCGCAGCATGCTGTGCTTTTTGCCACAAGGCCGGATCCGGAATTAATGCCCATTGAAAGGCATTAATCCGGATCCGGCCTTTAAGCTAAACGTCGTTTCGGCGCATTACCTGATCCGACGTTTAGCTTTTTCTGAAGAGCGTCCTGGCAGCCATGGTAAAGTGTAGTGCGGAGCGGAGGAGCAGTATACTTACCGTCCGTGCGGCTCCCGGGGTGCCCCACGCGCATGGATCACGTCATCCATGCGCATGGGGCGCTCTGACGTCATTCTGGAGCACCCCGGGAGCCGCATGGACGGTAAGTATACTGCTCCCCACTACTACTATGGCAACCAGGACTTTAATAGCGTCCTGGCTGCCATAGTAACACTGAACGCATTTTGAAGACGGATCCGTCTTCAAATGCTTTCAGTTCACTTGCGTTTTTCCGGATCCGGCGTGTAATTCCGGCAAATGGAGTACATGACGGATCCGGACAACGCAAGTGTGAAAGAGCCCTTAGTGATCAAAATCTCCTGCTCGGCCTCTTGCACACCACCGTATGGCTTTTTCTGTATTTTGCAGTCGGTTTTAAACGGATCAGTTTTTCCTTTTTTGTTTCAGCAGTGTGTCCGCTTCCGTTCAGTTTTGCCGTTCAGTTTGGTTTCCGTTTGTGATCCGTTTTTTGGGGAATGCCAACAGAAACATATAATAATGTTTAAACAGTAAATACATAAAAAAATTGGGCTGGGCATAACATCTTCAATAGATGGTTCCTCAAGAACTGATACAGAAGACAGACGGATGCATTCTGCTTTTTTTTTTTTTTTTTTTTTGTGTGTGGAACCATTGACTTGAATAGAGCCACGGAACGTGACTTGCAGGCAATAGAACATGTTCTATCTTTCAACGGAAATACGGAAACGAAAGACATACGGAGCACCTTCCGTTGGTTTTGCAGACCCGTTGAAAAAAAAATGTTCCGCAAGCGGAACACAAAAAAAAACAGAACGGAAACGGGGAAAAATAAACGTTCGTGTGCAAGAGGCCTAAGTTGAAATATGCTAACAACTGCTGGAGACCCGCCCACAGCCTGAGGAGACCACAAACTGCCTGTCAGCCAGTGCATCAATGGTACTTCTTAAGGTACTTTCATACCTGCGGCAGAACTGCCTGCCTGATCGGCAATCTGCATGCAAACGGACAGCATTTGTAAACTGATCCGGATGCAGATCCGTCTCACAAATGCATTGCAAGAATGGATCCGTCTGTCCATTTTGTCTTACGGAAAAACGGATTCATTTCTATATTTTTTGTTCACCTTTTTAAAGGTCTGCACATGCGCAGACAGGACGGACGGATCTTGCATTGCGGTATTTTTTATGCCGGGTCCGGCACTAATACATTTCAATGTAAATGAATGCCGAATCCGGCATTTCGGCAACTGATCCGGAATTTTGGACGGAGATAATACCGCAGCATGCTCCGTCCAAAACGCTGTTCAGTGACTGAACTGAAGACATCCTGATGCATCCTGAACTGATTTCTTTCCATTCAGAATGCATGGGGCTAAAACTGATCAGTTCTTCTCCGGTATTCAACTCCTATGTCGGAACTCGGTGCAGGAAAATAAAAACGCTAGTGTGAAAGTACCCTTAGTATATCTAAACTTTCAATAAACTGTGCATAAATCAATAGTCCGGTGCGTGTTCTCTCTGGATGCTTCATGTTTGGAGAGGTTAGCTGCTCTGATGGCTTCTATATGCTATACATAGAATAGAAGGCGGAAAACGGTTTTCTAACATCTCAAATTCAGAAATACACAATACAAAAAAGCTTAAATTAAAGTGGTTGTCCGGGATTGGGGACATTGCTACAAGTAAACACCAAGCACATAAATATTACATACATTCCTGTCCTACCTTTGCCAGACTTTTTTCTAATGCCCTGTTTTCATATCATAAATCCTCTGCCGGAAGTGCCGCTTCTCAAATATTCAGTAACTTACTGGGTCCCTTACTGCAGAGCGAAGCCTCTGCTTCCGCTTCGCAGGGAGCCCGGTGACGTCACCGTCAGCCGCGGTGCGCTCAGTGAGTATGCAGAGCGCACTGAGGGGTGGAAACTAGGTGGCAACACATGACGCTAAACCCCGCCCCTCTGGTCCGGTGACGTCACCAGGCAGTGCGCTTTCTTCTGAATGAAGGAGGCAGAGCACTATGCTACTTAGCATAGTAAACGCCTCCTATGTAAAATACAGGCAAATGCTGCAGCAGGCTGGAGAAAGAATGATTCAGGGGGGCGTATGCACAGAGGAGGTGACTATGTGCGGCAGGAAGTTAGCGCTAACCTAAACATCGATGTCAACAATGAGTGGGGGACTGTCGGAGCCCTGTAGAAGAGGAGAAAATACAAAAAAACATATGTGGGGACTTTGAATCGGCTATTAGGAGTGAGTAAACCTTTTTTAAAAAAAAAGTTTTGATCCCAAACAACCCCTTTAAGTTATTGCTTAAACATGCGCCATGTATGAGGGATTCGGGGGAAATTGAGGAGTCGGGGCTCTAGCTTACCGATCCCACAGCCCTGCGTACATGTACGGCACGCGAAGGCGCCCTTACAGGACTCTGCTTTACTGTAATTTGCACCAAATTTGTCAAATGTCACACATTGGGGAAGATTTATCTATCAAAACTGACTTATTGTCCTTAGCAACTGATCTACAAGCATGGAGGACCCTTGAGAGCTGGAGAAAGCTATTTGAGCTGCCTTCTGGCATTTGTTTGGCTCCCTGCCCAGATTGCATTCCCCTTATACTGCGCCGCAGTCTGGTGATTGCTCCTGAGGGCTGCAGAAGGTGCAACTCAACCTTTTATCAGACAACAAAAGCATTATGTAGCGTTGGACCGCATGATGCTGCTCATGACGCGGGGCTGATCTTTTTATTTTTTCTACTATTTTAGTCATTTTGATACAGTTATGTAACTTTGTTCTAGGTGTTAATTTGTAAATCGTTGCAAAATTACCGACATTCAGTTCCACATAAGCGCTAACCTACGGTATTCCTCTTCGCTGTACAGTTCATCTGATGATCTGAATTCTCTGTCCCAAAACACATACACATTAGTTCTCTGAGGAAAACCACACAAACACGAGGTATAAACTCCAGATGTTGTCCTTGGTTGGAACTGAACCCAGAAGCAGAGGCCGCAGTAGTTTTTCCGGAAGAATAAAAGCACTCATCTTAGCATTTTTGAGGAGTATTTGCAACCACAGAGGAGTACAAAATAAGATTCTCGGCAGCTTTTTTTTTTTTTCCTTGGCTGTAACTTTTTTTTTTCTTTTTCTGTTAATGTTACCGTATGAAGGCTTCCTTTTTGCAGTGAGAATTGTATTTTTATTGACACACTTTTAAAGTGCTTATATCGTACTAACTTTTTTTTTTTCTTACCTTTTTTAGAAATCGGGGGAAAAAAGTTTTGTGCACTTTAAATTTACAACATACACTAGCATAGTGAATTATATTTATTCTGTAGGTCAGTACGATTATGGTTATACCAAATATGTATATATATATTATATTTTTTTTAACACTACTTTTGTACAATAACTGCACATTTAGGCCTCTTTCACACAGGCGAGATTTCCGCGCGGGTGAAATGTGTCACGTGAACGCATTGCACCCGCCCTGAGTCCGGACCCATTCATTTCTATGGGGCTGTGCAGATGAGCGGTGATTTTCACGCATCACTTGTGCGTTGTGTGAAAATCGCAGCATGCTCCATATTGTGCGTTTTTTTTCACGCAATGCAGGCCCATAGAAGTGAATGGGGCTGCGTGAAAATCGCAAGCATCAGCAAGCAAGTGCGGATGTGGTGTTTTTTTTTTTTTCCTTTACGCATGGTTGCTAAGATGAAAGTCTATTCACTGTATTATTTTCCCTTATAACATGGTTATAAGGGAAAATAATAGCATTCTTAATACAGAATGCTTAGTAGAAGGTCAATTGAGGGTTAAAAAATAACAAAATATTAACTCACCTCCTCCTCTTGATCGCGTAGTTGCCGATCTCTTCTCACTACTTTAATCATGAGCTGCCGGCTAAAGGACCTGTGGTGCCGTCACATCACATGGTCCATCACCGTGGTGATGGACCATGTGATGAACTCGGTGACGTCACCACAGGTCCTGAAGAAAGAACGCGATCAATTGGAGGAGGTGAGTTAATTTTGTATTTTGTATTTTTTAACCCTTAATTGACCTTCTACTATGCATTCTGTATTCAGAATGCTATTATTTTCCCTTATAACCATGTTATAAGGGAAAATATTTACATCTCCAGAACACCTAACCCAAACCTGAACTTCAGTGAAGAAGTTCGCGTACCAGTCCGTTTTTTATCACGCGCGTGCAAAACGCATTGCACCCGTGCGATAAAAACTGAACAACGGAACGCAATCGCAGTCGCGTACCTACAATTGCGTACCTACAATTTGCCGCAATGCACCCGGGAAGCATCCGAAGCCAAAACGTGACGCCCGTGTGACCCCAGCCTTAGGGCTCATTCAGACGGCCGTATGCTATCCGCAAAAATGCGGATCCGTTTTTTTGCGGATTTGATGCTGACCTATTCACTTCTATGAGGCCCTTTTCTATTCCAAGGATCCGCAAAATAAATGAAACATGTCCTATACTTGTCCGTGAAAATCAGGACATGGCCCTATTGAAGTCTATGGGTCAGCAAAAATACTGAATGCTATCCGTTTTTTTGCGGATCCGCAAAAAAAGGATAGCATTCAGTATTTTTGCGGACAGCATACGGCCGTCTGAATGAGCCCGTAGGCTGTGTCTGTGGCACATACCAAGGGCTCATGTATATGGCTGTTGCCCAGCAGTGTCCGTATTGCGGCCTGCAGACAGCGGTTTTGCAATATACGGGCATTGGCCATTTGTGCACTGCATCACAGATGCGGACCCATTCACTTGAACCGCAGTTTACAGTCTCCAGCACTGGCTCAGCACAGACCCTATTTTTCTGTCCACATCCGTTCCACAATTGTGTGGATTAGATGTGGACCCATTCATTTCAAAGGGGCCGTTCTGCAACCCCGCAAAAAAGATTTTTTAAGCCATTCTGATCATCTTCTTCTTTTTTCTTTCTTTATTTTTTCATGTTGTCTTTGCGTCTAACCTGTATTTTGTATGGATGCGGCTCTTCACTGTGGATCTACAATTATTTCTTCTTTTTTTTTTTTTTTTTTTCCCCCAGGGACATAGAGCCGGAGACTCAAAAAGAGGAACATTTGATGGAAGAAAAGAAAAAGAAAAAGCAGGAAGAAAAGAAGAAGAAGGAAGGTGCCCAGAAAAAGGTCAGGGTTCACTTCTTTTCGGCCATTGTATTTGGCACAATTTCCCTCTAATTAAAACGCCACTTTCCGATGGTAGTACGGCCCGAACCTGCCAGGAACCTATGGGAAACGGACTGTTCATAGTGGTGGGAAGGAGGCAATTAGCAGAGAAGTGCCCATTGTCTGCCCTCTCCAAGTTGTCCCAAGGAGTCTGTCTCGTGCACTCACCTTCGCTTCAGTCTCTCTTCTCTTGTGCTGTCTGTTTAGTTGTGCTCACTCTTTTCCCACAGTTTCTCTTGTGATCTTTTTATTATTTTTTATTTTTTCCCCTCAGTTGTCTTCTCCTCAGTCTCTCTCGTGCTCTTTCCCCTCACTTGTGCTCTCTTTCTTTCCAGTCACTCTCTTGTGCTTTTTTTCCCCTCAATTACTCTCTTATGGGTCCTCTACTTTCTTTTGTTTTCAGTGTTTCCCCTCAGTTCTGCTCTTTCCAATCTGTATCTCACTTTCTTTTCCCTCAGTTGCTCTCTTGGGTGCTCTGTTTCTCCATCGGTGTCTCTCATGCTCTTTTCCCTCAGTCTCTCTTGCGGTCTCTTTCCAATCAGTTGTGCTCTTTCTTTCCAGTCCCCCTCTCCTTTTCTGTTTTTCCCTAAGTCTCTCTGTCTGGCTGTCTCTCTGTCTGGCTGTCTCTCTGTCTGGCTGTCTCTCTGTCTGGCTGTCTCTCTGTCTGGCTGTCTCTCTGTCTGGCTGTCTCTCTGTCTGGCTGTCTCTCTGTCTGGCTGTCTCTCTGTCTGGCTGTCTCTCTGTCTGGCTGTCTCTCTGTCTGGCTGTCTCTCTGTCTGGCTGTCTCTCTGTCTGTCTCATGCTATCGTTCCCTTCAATCACTCTCGGGTGTGCTCTCTTTCTGGGGTGTTCTTCTGATGTCTCTTGCTGCCTGTCTCTCTAATGTGTTCTTGTGTGTTCTTTTTCTTCTCTCTTGCTCTCTTTTATGCTTTTTCTTTTTCTTCTGCCTCCTGTATAGTTCTCTCTAATGTGTTCTCTCTGTCTCCTGTATCGTTTTACCCTCTCGTGCTGTCCTATGCTTTCTCTTTATGTCTGTGTGTTTTTGTTTTTTTCTTCTGTCTCGTCTTCCTTCTCTTGTGTTCTTTGTTTCATGTGTTTTTTCTTCTATCTTTCTCGTCTTTTCTCTCATGTTCTCTCATTCTGCCTTGTCTTTTTCTTCTGGGGTGTCATTTTCTCTCTCACTTTTTCCCATTGTGGTTTTTGCCCTTTAATTAAACACTTTTTCTTTCTTTCTGTTTCAGGCTGCTGAACAAAAAACCAAAGGTTAGTGCTCCTCTGTCTGTTGCAGCATTCACATCCATGTCTTGTGAGCTCCCTAGCTGCTGCGTTTCAATCTTGCAGCCTGCCTGTCTGACACTGCTGAGAGTGGGGTCCCTGCCCTCATTGAAATTCCGTGCCAGTACGCGGATGGTGAGGGAGCCTGCAGCCTTCATGCTTGTCTGGCTGCCATTTTCTGCTGTATCAAGCCATCCATCTTCCTACCCGGTTCACTCACAGTAAACTTCAGCCCTGTGTTTACCAGGGGCTTACATGCAGAGCATCTGTCTCCATCTACAAGAACCATCGGCTGAAACATTAAAGAGATTGTGCTAAGTTCTTATGTTATCCCCTATCCACTTGACGGGGATAACTTGCTGATTGCTGGGGGTCAAACCACTGGGACCTCCACCAATCACGAGAGGGAACAGCAGGTCATGAATGCGCACTGCCACTCCATTCACTCTCTATGCAGCACTCAGTGATCCCATAGAGAATAAATGGAGCAGCAGGACGCATTCACTACCTGCTGCGCCATCAGATTTGGGGGTCCGTCCACTGGGACCCCCACCAAACAGCTAGTTTTCCCTATCCAGTGGATAGGGGATAACTTAAAACCTTGACACAACCTCTTTAATGTCTGTGGTCATCTCCTCATCCCTGCACTTTTTCTTATGTTGGAAACTAATTTATTTGCTTAATATGGGTATTACAATCAAAATGATTCTATCCGGGTTTGTTTTTTAAAATCTGAGGGGGTCATTTATTAAGAGCGATGTTTTAGACTCCGGTCTTAATAAAGCACTGCAATGGTTGTGGATCCGCCTTTAGTTATGAACAGCCGCAGGCCTCTCCTTAACGTTGACGGATCCTCAACCACTTCCTAGCTGTCTTACACTTAGACCCTTTTCCACGCCTAAAACAGGCGTAGAAAATGGTAAATGAGATGGGACTGACGGCCTTCCCCACCCATGCCACTGTTTTTAGACCTGGCGTGAGCAGGAAGAAGTTGCTAATTACAGCGCAAAAGACATTTTGCGCTGCAATCTTCCCCAGAAATATGCATACTTTAGGCGTATTTCTGTTTAATAAATGACCCCTTCAGGTTTTATTTCAGCGGTGTAGATTTTTCACAGGAGAATGCAGTGAAAGATGTGTTTTCCGTATACTATAAAGCTGTTAATAGGACATGCATGCTTGGTCTCAGGCCCTCCTGCATAGGTCTGCTTTTCATTTCATCTTGACCAAGATGGAATCTGCTTCACATGCATGCCTATGTTCGCTCCCCTGATCTTGGCCACCAGAGAAGACTGCGCTTTTTGCTATAGCGTGCAAGCACGACCACCACTGCTGGATTGTAGGGTGGTCCTAATCCCTGGGAAGGACACACCAGTGTAAGAAGTCTCCCACCCAGTGCATGTGGCTCCCTCTACTTGGACTTGGAATACTGTTTTACTCCTCCAGTCGTTGCAATGAAGGGTCACTTTTAGACTACTGATGTGTTCGAGACATTACATTGATTTTAGGCAGACGGCTCCGAAATGTGATGTTTGTTCCCTGTCAGGTGATTTCTACTGCTCCATCTGAGATCAGGATATGGCCTAGGGAGAGAAGCTCGGCACTGGGATGTGTAGGTTTATATGATTGGAGCAGAGTAAATCCTGCCAGAAGTCCTAGGAGAGACAGTGGGAGTCCTGATCTCTAGTGTTAAAGGGGTTGTGGATATTGGTATTACCCATATTGCTTCCTTTGCTGGCTGTATTCATTTTTCCATCACATTATACACTGCTCATATCCAGGGGTTACAACCACCCTGCAATCCAGCGGTGGTGGTCATGCTTGCACGCTACAGAAAAAACCCTTGCCTCTCTGGTGGCCGGGACCGTGGGAGCGCACATAGGCTGGTGCTTTTTTCTGCAAGCACGACCACTGCTGCTGGATTCGAGGGTGTTCATAACCCCTGGATACAAGCAGTGTATAATGTGATGGAAAAATGAATCCAGCTCGCAAAGGAGGCAATATGGACAATCGCAATACATTAGTAAGTGCTTTGTATTAACTTTGTCTACATAAGTGCCATCTGCTGACGTGAGACATCTCCTTTAAGAGTATCTTCACTATGTTAATGGGGGGTGCACAAAAGCAAAATTAATCAAAAAAATCATACGCTAATCCGTAGTGTTGTATGCTGGATTTTACATGTTAATACTAGACTTTTTTGTTCCATCTAGTAAATTGCAGTAATGTGATGGCTTCTGTTCTCTTCTGTGCCATCCGATAGCTGTAATGGAAACATACCATAGGAACATGGCGCCCTTCTCTGATTATTTCCATGGTGACATATCCTTGCCGCAGAAGGTCAGCTCTCCGTCTGCCAACCTTGGGTTTTTTTTCTCTGAAAAGCTCGACCCGGAATAACATATGAGCTCATTTTCTTAGGTAGTTTTAGATGCCTTTTCACTTTTGTTAAAGAAGTTCACTACATCCATCCACACAAGCACCCCCTAAACACCATAATTTCAGTATATCCTATTTACCCAAAGTCCGTTCACGTGACCCTCCGCAGCTTCCTGTGATGTTCCCCAGTTCAGCCTGTTCTCCTGCAAGTTGATCCAGAGGAAGACAAAAAACCTGAAGTAGAAGACCATTTTGCTTATTTTGTTGGGGGAAAAAAAATTCCTTCCCGACTCCAATTAGGCAATCAGATTGATCAACGACCCTTCTCCAGAAATGGTGCAGAAGGACAGAGGGACATCGCTCCAAAGGGGAGGCCAGACCAAATGGAGGGGCTCAGTTATCTCCCGTGCACGCAAATAAAGTTTGGTTTTTGCGCTGGCAGGAAGGGCGACACAGTGAATCATGGGAAGTGTAGTAAGAACCCACAGCCGGCTGCTGTAGTAGCCAGAAGTGTCTCCTGTAAGCAGTCGTGTAGCTGTGGATTCTGAAAAGTCAAAATGATAGGTAAGGTATCTTAAATTGCCGGGGAGACCATTTTTATATAATGTATATGTATCATCAAACCCCTTTCAATACACAGACATGCTCCCTTATGGCAAGGAACAACGCCAGCTGATGGGAGTGGTGGAAACTCCCCACCATATGATAAAGGGAATGCAGGGAAGCAGCTAGGCCAGGATGCGGGGAAGCAGCTAGGCCAGAATGCTGGGATAAGGGAGCAGGTCATCTCCTAAAGCGTCCCTAATCCTCGCCCTAACTCCTCACCGTATGAGCGGACCTGGATAGTAGGACGGCTCATACCCAGAATACCTAGGACCCTTAGTCGCCCTGATAATCCCTCACATAGGAGCAGGGGAGAGACGACCTGTTCTTCCAAGACACAGATGAACACGAGTCTCAACTGGCCTAGTTGCAAAGAAAAGCCAAGTGGAACGTCAGGTAAGTATCCAGTGGTGGGGATAACCACTGAACCAAGAACTTAAGAAGGCATGTTGACTTACGTGCTGCAGCTACGGGATGGCACAATAGAAGACCACACCAAGGTGAACTGGAACCCATGCAAACGTACTGACATCCGAACACCATACCGGACTCAGTACGTACTGACACACAGGAACCAGCACTCCAGCAACAGCTCACTGACTAGACTTTTGGTTCACCTCTCCGGGAAACCATGGAGCCCCCTTCCGGACAAACAACAAACGGGGTACGACTTGCATACATGCCAGACATGTAACAACAACAAGGTGAGAACCCACACAGGTAAGCTAGGAGAACATGGAGGATAGAATGGGAAGACATCACTGGCGACATCGATGCCCCACTAGGTGGCCCTCACACTGGAAGAAGGAACATCCAGAAAAAGAGTATAACTCCAGCACACACCAAGCCTGGAGTACAACTGACTCCTGACCTTAAGACACAGGTATAAGAAGCACCTAGTAACCACACCCAGCAAGGTAGTTAACCCCTCCAGCACCAAACAGGGGAGGAACCAGGAGAAGGGGAGAAAGGCACATACAAGCCGACATAAATGCGTTGCCCCTCGCAACCGACATGCACAGCAATGTGTCACGTGCACAACACAGAGGCCTCTGGCACTCACTGGCTTATCTCCTTTGGGATCAAAAGGATCAGGCATTTGGAAATCCAGCATGCTGACCCAGACAATTTCCTAATGTGTTTGGCCAGCTTCAGAATCCCTATCATAGTCCTATCATTTTAAAGGGCATCTGTCCGCAGATTTGTCCCTATGACACTGGCTGACCACATGTGCAGTTGGCAGCTGAAGACATCTGTGTTGGTCCCGTGTTCATATGTGCTCGCATTGCTGAGAAAAAGGATGTTTTATTATATGCAAATGAGTCTCTCTAGGCGCAACGGGGCGTAACTGTTTCACCTAGAGGCTCTGCACTCTGCAACTGCCGCGCCCTCTGCACTTGGATAGGGCCAGGGAGTGTAAACGTCATCGCGCCTGGTCCTGTCAATGACAGTGCAGAGAGCTGATTGGTTGCTTTTGGCCACAAGCCCAGTATTGATATCCATGGCTGTAATTTCCTATATATTGGTGGTAATAATAGGCGCTGTGGGGTAGATGGAGTCAGAATGTAGTTACAGAGGGACAGCGAAGCCTGTAGGAGAAGTAATAACTGTTACTCAGCCTCATGTGTGCCCTCCTTTTTAATTAATTTCCTTTAACCGTGGTCCTAACGAAGTGTGATGGACTGGGAGCGGCATTTCATTAGTAGAATTCAATTTGGCGCGGTGGCTGCACCAGACATTCCTGCAGAAGATGACCCCTCTCCCCGCCGTTCCTCATTGGCAACGCGCAGCAAGTTCATTTAGCTTTGCTTTCGCCGAGATGCTTGTGAGTAGTGGCTTAGAGGTTTCCATGGCGACGGGTTGACGAACGAGAGCCGTCATGCAAGGCAGCAAATGCTGGAGCATAGCTGAGCGCACGGAGGGGACGCCCGTCACTCCACAAACACTGACAGATGGGGCTTGTTTGTCAGACGTCTGTATGCCAGGCCGCACTGCCTGTCGTGAACCTTTTCAATGAGATTCATAGGGCACCTGATCTGATGCCTGCCCATGATCTGCGCCTATTTGTTACCAAAAATCAATTCTTGTGATACGATGTGGGATTTGTAGTTTATCTCTAACATCTTGATGTTTAAGTAAGTCTGCTAAGAATGTCTATATTCTGGCTGTGGATTGTATTACACATGCATGTAGCCTATTCCCCTTGTATAACACTTAAATTGTAGGTATGTGTAATGTGTATATACTTTTATTTATTTTTTGGCAGCGTTTTAAGGGGATTAAGAAATCTCTCGTTTAAAGGGCATCTGTCAGCAGTTTTGTACCTTTGACACTCGCTGACCCGTTACGTGTGCACTTGGCAGTTGATGACATCTATGTTGGTCCCGTGTTCATATGTGCCCGCATTGCTGAGAAAAATGATGTTTTAATATATGTAAGTGAGCCTCTAGGAGCAACGGGGGCATGGCCATTACACCTAGAGGCTCTGCTCTCTCTGCTGCACCCTCTGCACCTTGATTGGCAGCAACAGGCTGTATAAACCTCATCATGTCTGTCCCTGCCAATCAAAGTACAGAGGGCGTAGCCGCTAGGTGTAACAGCAACATAAAACATTATTTTCTCAGCAATGCGGCCACATATGAACATGGGACCAACACAGATGCCTTCAGCTGCCAAGTGCACATGTAACGGGTCAGCCAGTTTTTATGGGTACAAAACTGCTGACAAATGCCCTTTAAAGGGGTTGTCTGCATTCAGAGCCGAACCTGGACATACCTCCATTTTCACCCAGGCAGCCCCCCTGACTTGATCATTGGAGCAGTTCATGCTCCGATGTTCTCCTTTGCCCTGCTCTAAATCGCGCAGGGCAAAGGCATTTTCAAGAGTTCAGGTGACTTACTGGGCTCTCCATGGAGCTGCCAGGAAGCCCGGTGAGGTCACCGCGCACTGATGGGCGGGCTTTAGCGCTGTCCTAGCCAGTAAAACGGCTAGGGCAGAGCTACAGCATGCCCATCAGAGCTGATGAAATCACCGAACACACTGCCGGGCGGAAGTTTCTGCCCAGCAGTGTGTTATTGTAAACAGGAGCCCATGCCCTCCGATGCCAACATTAGGAGGGCTGCCTGGGTGAAAATAAGGTTATGTCCGGGTTTAGCTCTGAACCCGGACAACCCCTTTAAGGACTCCCATACACATGCAGAGTTGAGGCCAAAATCCTAAAGTGAGGAGGACTGAGAGGTAAATAAAAAATTTTTTATATATCAGGTTTTGGCTTCAAAAACGCCATCGAGGTACGGCCACACACAGCAAAGCGCATCAGATTTTCCACAGCAGAATTTTAAGATTCCAGCAGGGCCTTAGACGCCTCACTCCTACCAATATACTCTCCCTCCTGATGTGAAGCGCATATATATATATTCTTCATTAGACCCCATTCTAGCTCCTCTGGTTAGTGCCCCTGTGTCAGTAGATGCGGAGGGTGTAGCATGGAACCAATAGCCGACTCCAGTACCGTAAAGAATGTAATATTGTCTATAGCGGATGGCTCAGCCATTCATATGTAATCAGTCCACGCCATTACTGTGTCTCTTGAGCAAACTCAGCGTTTCCGTGTCACAACCCCCTGAGCAGTGAAGTTTTTGGCTGTGGTCATCCTTCATGGCCAGAACATGCATTTTCTATGAAGGTCTGTTATGACAGACGCTCTGCACATCTGATCCGGTAGCATTAGTACAAGTCACCGCGGTGGTGGCTGAATATCCCCAGATACACGGATTCATGGAGCACCACTGCCTCTCGGTGGCTATCTGCATTACATCAGCTCCAAAATTGCTTAATTTTTTTAGGACAGGCTGAAAATAATTTCTAGAAAGTAGTGGTGGGTTATCTGGCCATGTCTCATGCGGGCCATCCCCTCTCCAGTGTGGGAGACGGTGACTAAACCCTAAGCCCGTGATTCTTAAGTGTCTTAATATTTCGTACATAACAGAAACCCCACGGGTATGTTCACACGAACATACCCTCGTCCGCCTACAAAATTCACAGCGTATAAATTATTATTATTATTTTTTGCACATTTTTAATGTAATTTTTCAATGCTTTACTTTAATACAAAACTGAATTTTCATCTTATGGTTTTTATTGTTGAGCGAACTTGTGGTTTCAAGTTCGGAGTACAAGGTTGAGGTTATCTAAGAATTCCGTTATGGATTCCGCTGCCATTACTTATGGTCCGTTTTAGCTGAATCCATAACGGAATTTTTTGATAACCTGAACCTTGTACGCTGAACTTGAAACCACAAGTTCACTCAACACTAGTGGTTTTTGTTGTGGATCCCCACCAAAAAGATAGACACATACAGATATTTTTTTTTTTATGATTCTCTTTTATTTCAATGGGAGATTCAGGGCTGTTTCTGCGCCAAGTTGGGGCGTGCTGCTTCAGTTTTCTTTGTTGGAAAAAAAGCAAATGCTGCTTCCCGCTGAAATGAATGGGAGGTGTTTTTTGGAGCCGATTTTGAGGCAGAAACTCTCCAAAAGCACCGCCAAAAAAAAGTCTGTGTTAACTGGTCCTAAGACTTGTGATTACTAATGTGTACTATAGTCCGCAAATGCTGTGTTGCCTGCACATCAAAGGGGCACAGTGCTCAGAGCAGTGTCGCAGACCCCTTCGTTCTAGTGTTCCTGGGGCCCCACGGCACATACATCCCAGTAATTTCATCTTGGCGAATGTTGAACCTTCTCTTTATGTAACAAACTAGAAATTAATGGCTGAAAATAATCTGTTCACGTCCCTCTCAGTCATACACTGTGCATGTGTGGTCTGCGTGCTTGGATGCTTTCTCTCCTCTCCTCCTGGTGCTGTCTCTGACATGAGAGAGAAGGGAGAGCAGAGCCAGGAGTAAAGCTCTGACGGAATTCAGCAGCACCGACAACTAGATGGAGGACTTGCACACACTCTGCATAGAGGGGGAACTATTTAGAAAGCTGCTTGATTTTGCATTACAATAAAATAGTGCAAGATTTCCATAGCCTTTAATGATAAACGTAAGCCAAATATAATCTTGATCACTCTTTGCTACTACAGAATTCTTGCAGTGTTTCGAGTGGAAGTTATCCAATAGGCGGGGGTGGGTTTAACCTCCTGTGAGTCCTATTGCAGACAGAGCAGTGGTGGAGACTCTGTGTGCCGCTCGTCTCAGGATTGTGAGGACGCTAAATCGCAGATCACAGATTTTATTTTTTACATTTTTATTTATTTTATTTTATTTTATTGCAATATTTGACAAAATGGGGTCAAAGGAGAGTAGGAGAACCCCAGCTATTCCCCACTTTTACCTGGGGTACAGGTGTGATAGACTCCCAACACTTAAGCTGTAATTTTAATGTTTTATACACTCTTCTAGGAGTGCAGGGGTCGCCCATCGTCAGGACAGGTCATCATTATCTGAGCGGTGGGGGTCCAACTCGAGCCCCCCTGCAGGTCAGCTGTTGGAGGGGGCCGCGGCCTCTTCCTTGGCCTGTGATGTCATGTCTGTCGGTCACATGACCTATGTACAGCTCAGTAGTGAATGGAGCTACGAAGCACAGCCGCTATACAATGTACAGCGCTGTGCTTGATTTACTATACATAGTAACATAGTACATAAGGTCGAAAAAAGACATTTATCCATCCAGTTCGGCCTGTCATCCTGCAAGTTGATCCAGAGGAAGGCAAAAAAAATTGTGAGGTAGAAGCCAATTTTCCCCACTTTAGGGGAATAAAAAATTCCTTCCCGACTCCAATCAGGCAATCAGAATAACTCCCTGGATCAACGACCCCTCTCTAGTAGCTATAGCCTGTAATATTATTACGCTCCAGAAATACATCCCGGCCCCTCTTGAATTCCTTTATTGTACTCACCATCACCACCTCCTCAGGCAGAGAGTTCCATAGTCTCACTGCTCTTACCATAAAGAATCCTCTTCTATGTTTGTGTAGAAACCTTCTTTCCTCCAGACGCAGAGGATGTCCCCTCGTCACAGTCCTGGGGATAAACAGATGATAGGAGAGATCTCTGTACTGACCCCTGATATAGTTATACATAGTTATTAGATCTACGACGAAGGTTATAGCACTGTGGACCCTTCCAACAGCGGATCAGTGGGGGTGTCAGTAGTCCGACCCCCACCGATCAGATATTGACGACCCGTCCTGAGGAAACACCATCCATATTTATTTCTATTCTTTCTAAATGGGGAAAGTGGAGGTCCAGCCACGATAGGATAGGATAACAGCTGAATCTGCCCAGAAGCTGGACCTAATCCTATCGTGCTCATTCTCCATACAGTGCACGTCATACTACAGGTCCTTGCGTATTGCATCCTTCATCCATCACATACGGCCTTGGGACCCGGGAATGCAAAGCATTTTCAGCTTTTAGAGGGTGAATGACTGAGTGTGTGCCTGTAATACAGAGCCCGGAGGAGGCTCATTGCATGGCGGCAGCTATTTTCCGGTTGGCTTGTAATGAGTTTCAGCAAGTACCTCTCGGTCATCATTGATTTGTTGGCTTTCTTTAAAAAATGTGTGACCATCAACCCAAACTTACGTAAAAGGGCAGTAACTGGATAATGGGAATACCTCAGGCCAAAAAAAGTGAGCTTTTTAATGAATAAAGCCATCGATACCGGCGCTGTTTGTGTGTGGGAATTCGTTATAGTGACGGTGGAGTGACTCTTGGTGTAATAGAGCGTTGGCGCTTTCAAGAATCCTGCAACCTCTCCTGACTAGTCTGTTTTAGTCTCTACATTACTTTCCCCATGTAATAACAATTCTGGAACATCTTTTCATATAACTAGGGGTTGAGCCGTTCCTCTGTTATTTCTAGTAGAATTTTATGAATGAATCGGCACCTAGCTATTACCAGTAGGTGCTGTGTCCTTGCAACGTCTGTCACTGGCAGCATCATTAGACAGTTTTACATCTGGTGATTGATTCGGAAACTTCTGATTGAAATAATAGAGGAACAAGGCTACTTGGAGTCAAGAGTAGATGCTCGAACGGTCATTTACTTTTTATGCTGCGGAATATAGTAGCGTTATGTCACTGTCCCCAGTGAGGATCACAATCTGAGTTCCCTATCAGTATGTCTTAGGAAAGTGGGAAGAAACCGAAGAACCCCGAGGAAACCCACACAAACACGGGGAAAACATGCAAACTCTATGCAGATGTTGTCCTTAGTTATATTTGAACCCAGGACCCCAGCTCTGGAAGGCACCAGCACTAACCACTGACCCACTGTGCTGCCCATTTAGAGGGGTGATCCCATGATAAATGTAAAAAATGAAAATCAGACATCATAGTAGATGACAATCTCTTTCTAACAAAGCTAGAACCAGCCCTGTACTTCACATGGATCCAGAGATCTCCCCACTCATTGCTCTGCTAAATTTATATCAAGCTGACAGCTCTACCTATCACCGCTCAGAAGGCAGTTGAAGGATGAAACTGAGCATGTGCGTCCACCGCAGTGAGCCGGACAAAGAAACAGGAAATAGAACAAACAGCAGGTGGCGATAGATTAAAGTGAATAATTCGGTTGCTATACTGAAGCAGTTACAAAAGTATTCAGATCCAGGTACTGGTTTGAAAACTGCAGGATATTTTTCGTGGGACACCACCTTTTAATATGGAATACAATTCTTTATTAAAATAGACATGTCAGGAGAGGTGACGGGTCCTCTTTAAAGGGGAGGGAAACCTTTTTCTATAAAAAGTTCAGAACGTTGTAAAATACTATTTATATGGTGCCAACATATTCCCTCAGCACTGTATAGGGATGTTAATCAGTCACATTGGTGTTTGTCCTCATTGGAACTCAGTCTAAATAAGTCATACTCTTCATACCGATCTCCCCCACCCCTCCCGTTCTAAGCATCCTCAGGACTCCCTGATTGGAAGCATTGATCTGATGAGGTGGTAGAGGACTGTACCTATGACAGACCCGTACACGGAGCCACAAGGGCTCATGGGTGGAAGTGGGCCGCAGTGCTGCTTCACTGGTGCGGAAAATGGGGGATCGGTAAAACCTTGCTAATGCAAGTCAATGGCAAAATTGGACGCTTGTACCTGTTTATAATTTTTTTTTTGTTTTTCTGGTTTGAGGTCTCAGCAAATATACAAATGAATGTATTGTAGAAATAGGTTTGACCAGAGCCTCATGTTTCTGTCAATGTCATGATGTGCGGAGCCAAACTAACACCCTTCTTTTGTCTTTAGTGCCAGAACCAATCAAGATCAATTCCAACCAGCCCCAGTCTGCTGCTCCCAGTACTTCCACCAGCACTGTCCAAAACAGCAATGGCAAGCGAGCACCTGCCAACGGCCAGCAAACCGCGGCCTCCCGTTACCTGCCACGAGAGGTGCCTCCTCGCTTCCGCCAGCAAGAACAGAAGCAATTATTAAAAAGAGGACAGCCACTGCCAACTGGGACACTGACCAGTGCTAATACAGGACAGGATACTGGACAAACTGGGGCAAGCCCACCTCCACAGCAGGGGGCTGGTGGAGCTCATCACCCTGCAAAGACTCACTCTGGTAAGAATGCCATGTTTTCCTCTTTGGGTACATGCCACTAAATCTGTGCAACAGCAAAAACCTCTGGAGCTTCTTTCATCTTCCATATGGCAATAACATAGTAACATAGTACATAAGGCCGAAAAAAGACATTTGTCCATCCAGTTCGGCCTGTTATCCCGCAAGTTGATCCAGAGGAAGACTCCTCTCTAGTAGCTATAGCCTGTAATAGTATTACGATCCAGAAATACATCCAGGCCCCTCTTGAATTCCTTTATTGTACTCACCATCACCACCTCCTCAGGCAGAGAGTTCCATAGTCTCACTGCTCTTACCGTAAAGAATCCTCTTCTATGTTTGTGTACAAACCTTCTTTCCTCCAGACGCAGAGGATGTCCCCTCGTCAGTCACAGTCCTGGGAATGAATAGATGATGGGAGAGATCTCTGTACTGACCCCTGATATATTTATACATATTAATTAGATCTCCCCTCAGTCGTCTTTTTTTCTAAAGTGAATAACCCTAATTTTGATAATCTTTCAGGGTACTGTAGTTGCCCCATTCCAGTTATTACTTTAGATGCCCTCCTCTGGACCTTCTCCAGCTCTGCTATGTCTGCCTTGTGTATAGGAGCCCAGAACTGTACACAGTACTCCATGTGCGGTCTGACTAGCGATTTGTAAAGTGGTAGGACTATGTTCTTATCACGGGAATCTATGCCCCTTCTGATGCAACCCATTATCTTGTTGGCCTTGGCAGCAGCTGCCTGACACTGGTTTTTGCAGCTTAGTTTGCTGTTTATTAAAATTCCTAGATCCTTCTCCATGTCAGTGTTACCGAGTGTTTTACCATTTGGTATGTACGGTTGACTTGCATTTTTTCCTTCCCATGTGCATAACTTTACATTTGTCAGTGTTAAACCTCATCTGCCACTTATCTGCCCAAGCCTCCAGTCTATCCAGATCCCTCTGTAGTAGTATACTGTCCTCTTCAGTGTAAATTACTTTACACAGTTTAGTGTCATCTGCGAAAATTGATACTTTACTGTGCAAGCCTTCTACAAGATCATTAATAAATATATTGAAGAGAATAGGGCCCAATACTGACCCCTGAGGTACCCCACTAGTGACAGTGACCCAATCTGAGTAGTGTACCGTTAATAACCACCCTCTGTTTTCTATCACTGAGCCAGTTACTTACCCACATACAGACACTTTCTCCCAGTCCGAGCATTCTCATTTTATATACTAACCTTTTATGTGGTACAGTGTCAAATGCTTTGGAGAAGTCCAGATATACGACATCCATTGATTCGCCGCTGTCAAGTCTAGAACTTACCTCCTCAATAAAGATGCATTTTAACCCAGTGAATCTGTCAGCAGATTTGTAACTGGCTGACCTGTTGCACTTTGCAGCTAAAGGCATCTGTGTTGGTCCCATGTTCATATGTGCCCGCACTACTGAGAAAAATACATGGAAATGATCCTCTGGGAGCAACGGGGGCGTTGCCATTACACCTACAGGCTCTGCTCTCTCTGCTGTGCCCTCTGCACTTTGACAACGCCATGCAATGAAAATGTCATCATACCTGGCCCTGTCAATGAAACTGCAGAGGGAACGGCAGCTGCAGAGAGAGCTGAGCCTCTAGGTGTAATGGCAACACCCCCATTGCTCACAGTGGATCATTTCCATAAATCAAAACATCATTTTTCTCAGCAATGCGGACACATATGAGCATGAGCCCAACACAGATGCCTTCAGCTGCCAAGTGCACATGTAACAGGTCAGCCAGTGTCAAACATACAAATAAGCTGATGGACACCCTTTAAATATATCAAAGAATTGCATAAATGGCAGTTGCCTTATGTGATATTATAGCAATACTCATAGCATGATAGGTAAAAAAAAATATAATAATTTACATTTATCAAACTGGTGTAAAGTAGAACTGGCTTAGTTGCCCATAGCAACCAATCAGATTACAGCTTTCATTTTTCACAGCTCCTTTGGAAAATGAAAGGTGGAATCTGATTGGTTGCTATGGGCAAACTAAGCCAGTTCTACTTTACACCAGTTTGATAAATTTCCCCCAATATTTGTATAATTCCATAATTAAATTCTTCAGCCCCTTTTGAATTTATAGACCTGAATGCCCTATTTTCTAGACTGTAGGATGCATCGGGCCTATAAGATGCACCAGTAATTGGAAGCATAAAAAAGGAACCAAGTTGCACAATGTGTTTTTAATGAAAGGAAGCGCCCAAAAAGTTTTAATGTGCATTTCCTATGGCTACTACCCAGTCATTATGGTGCAGACACAGTAATGTAGGACTGTCGCAGTGCCTCATCACTGGTAGTACCGGATTTACATCTCAGGAGATATTAGTTGCGGATTGTCCGTCATCAGTTAGGTCTTGTACAGCTTTAAAATATTTGTCAGCTCCTAAAGCCAGGATCAGCAACCTCCGGCACTCCAGCTATTGTGACGCCACAACTCCCAGAATCCGCCTTTCACTTCGATAAGAGTTAGAATAATGACTAAGTGTGCATGCTGGGAGTCGTAGTTTCACAACAGCTGGAGTGCCAAAGGTTGCTGATCCCTGACTTATCTGGGAATTTTATATTGATGACCCCATCCTGTGGTCCTGGGAGTTAGACCCCCGTCGATCGGCTGTTAGAAGAGGCCATGTGATGTCGCCGTACATCGCTCACATGACCTAGTTGCAGTTGGTGAGGCTGAGCTGCATTACCAAGTGCAACCACTATACTATGTACGGCGCTGTGCTTGGTAAGCTTCCAGGAGCCCACCGCACTCACCAGAGGTGATTGGTGGCGATGCCGGGATTGAGACCGCTGATGTCTTGATGATGACCTATCCCGAGAACATCGTTATCGATTTCTGGATAACCCCTCACAGAATATCACAGTGCACTGTGTTTGTTCTGTCTGTTTTTATTATTCAATTTATTGATAGAATTGATTGATAATTGGCTGTATTTGACACTAAGTGTTGGCACTATATAAAGAGCGTTATTACCTCCCTGAGCAGCCATAGTAGTGGAAAAACAGTGGATGAGATTCACTTTGACTGGCGCCATGTGCATACATTTGTGTTATAATTAGCCTACATGCACACGAACGTGGTTTGGTTCCACATCCAAGCTGCATTTTTTTGCGGCTTGGCTGCGGACCCATTCACTTCGATGGTCCGCAAAAGATGCGGACAGAACTCTGTGTGCTGTCCGCATCTTTTGCTCCATTCCGTAGCCCTGCAAAAAAAATAGAACATGTCCTATTCTTGTCCATTTTGCAGACAAGAATAAGGCAATGTTGACTGCAAAACTCATACGTTCGTGTGCATGTAGGCTTAATGCCGGTTTCTCCCATAAATTATCATTTTATAATTAGCCGACTATTTCCTCCCCCTTTCTGCTCAAGAGTGGAAGGAAAAATTTGCAAGTCTTTGCTCGAGTATAGCTTGCACAAAAATTTGGGCTTTTTATGTCAGAAAATTGGTGAAAATGGATCGGTATGTTCCCTCCATAGCCTGCATGTTGTAGACTTCTCCCCATTGTATTAATATACAGTGATGCCTCAGGATACAATATTTTTACCATACAATGGTCTTTTCTGACCCATCGTAAGTTGAAACCAGATATGTAATGCCTCAGACTCTGACCCAACCAATCAAGGCCCCTTCAATGGTAAAATAGCTGGATTAGATGCTAGTTAGCAGCTATTCCTGACTGTTATATGTAAGGACTTGTTTTATCTGTATCAGTTATCTTCTTATTTTTCTTAAATCTTAGTTTTCTCTCATCTTGGATGACATTTTGGAACCGATTACTCAACTTACAATGGTTTCGACATACAATGGTCGTGGAACCAAATAATATTGTAACTTGAGGGACCACTGTATATAAACTATAGATAGACGCACATAATACCGCCAATCACTACTACCAGCAGTCTTTTCTGGCCCTGGTGTTGAGGTAGTGACACTTTAGCTGTAATGTCATAAGGAAGGGAGCAGCAGCTGTCTGCACGGATCAAAGCTGTCAGGAACCAGCAAGTGACCAGTGAGACCAGTGTGGAGCTATGTACTGGTCTTATGGCTGTGGAGCCTAGAAGTGAAGCTAGTTGTTGGAGGGGTCGCGCTCATACTATCCTATATGTACCATATTCACATTAAACATAATGTAGTAGATTTATCAGACAGGCGTTTTATGCCCATCTTTAAAATCTCCTGCGCTGCCGTTGGCACAGGCCTTATCATAAATCAGACACCTCCACTGGCAGGCTGTTCACCATAAATCTATAGAGCTGCCATACATTTCTGTCCTCATTTGCACCTGAAAACAGCCGCAGATGATAAATGTGGCTGACCCATCCATTCCCTGCCCTTACCACACACCCTTTTTAGAAAGCGGAGAGGGCAGCACAGTAACGGCACTTGCGATAAAATGTAAAAAGTCACAAACCTCCTTTCTCGCCCATTTTCCTTGGGGGACACAGACCTTGGGTATAGCTCAGCTCCCTAGGAGGCGTGACACTAAGTAAAACTGTTAAGCCCCTCCTCCATCAGCTATACCCTCAGCCTGGAGATAGAGGCTACCAGTTTTAGCTTAGTGTCCAAGGAGGCAAGACACTCCCTGCTACTGCAGGGCTGTTTTCTCCTTGATATTTTATTTTTCTACTTTTGATATTTACATTTTTCTAGGGATACCAGAGACGCATGGACCTCTCTGCTCTCCCGGGGTTGAGCTGCGCCAGTGCCAACTTATCTGCACTGCTGCCTCCCCCACAGAAGCAATAGGAGGATCTGGGCAGCAATGGCTCCCCTACATCCCGCCAGCTAGGGGGTCGCCCGCACGCCAAGCCCCTCTCCCAGCTTCCTGCCACTGCGGTGCCAGTGGCTGAAGGGGCGACCCTGCTGGAAGGAACTGAGGGTGAAGACGTCGTTCGGTGAGATGGCTATTCCAGCCCATACCCCGTCCCTATTTGCAGCGCCAGCTCCCCTCAGGTTATCCTCAGCAGGGGGGCCGCCTTCCTCCACGCCGTTCCCCCCACGCTGCTTTCTTCAGCCCGGCATTCTCTCTCCCTCTCTCCCTTCCCGCCGCCGCCTGCTCCGTTCCGATCGGGGGGCGGGGCTTATGTCCGACATGGGCAGATCGCGGCGGAGCTCGTTTCTCGGCGGAGCAGGGGACTTGGTGGCAGAAGGTCACCCACCTGGGCAAATCGCCGCACTCTAGGGGCCTGCGGGCCCTTTATTTTCTGGCATCTGGCTTCTTCTTAGCCCTGAGAGCATTTTCGGCAGCAGGGGGCGTGGCTTACGCGCGCGCTTCATGTTGGGGGCGGAGCAAGCGCTGGAGGGGGCGGAGCTTGTTTACCCGCGATTCTGCTGAGATTTCCCGCGCTTCCTCACTCCTGACAGGAAGCTGAGACACGGTGGGGGACTCTAAACATCGCTCGGCTTCTGTGGGCGCTATCTGCTGGCTCACTGCTGTTTGCTGCTCTCTGCTGCTGCTGATCTGCTCCATCTCTACTCCTGATGTTCTTCTGTGGCACTGGTAGGACAGTTAACCCTCTCCTAACCCTCCTGGTCATAGCTGCTATAACCCTTTGTGGTCTCTATATTAGAGTACAACCACCTTTCAGCATGTCAGATCCCACGGGTGCCCCCAAACCCTGGTACCATGCCTGTACCGCCTGTAAGGAACTTTTTCCGCGTGGGCAATCTGAGCCGCATTGCCTTGCATGTCAGGCCCTGGTGCAGGGCCCGCTTCCCGCTGCGCCCCCCGGTGCCTCTGAACCCACTGACTGGGCTAGGTCTCTGTCTCAGGCAGTGGAAAGCCTTACACACGTAGTGGGCCGTCTCGTGGATAGACCGCCTCTCCCGCAGGCTGCCACAATCCCTGTCGCACCCGCTGGGACTACCGTTTCTGCCGCCCCCACTGGTTCCCTGCCTCCCAGCGAATCTTCCAGGGCCCGGCATACTCAGAAACGTTCAAGGGTTGAGCGCACATCTTCTCCAGATGCTTCGCTCTCTCCGCCATGCGTACGAGCTCAGTCAAGTCTATCCTCTCAAAGGGATACGCTTTCTGAGGGTGAACTGGCGGATTCGGAAGTGGACATGGATTCAGAGCTTCCGTCCAAATTGGCGTCCGCGGTGGGGCATCTTATCGCTAGCATCCGTGATACCTTTCAGCTACACGATGACCCCCCCAGCTCCGAACAGGCCGGCGTGTCCTTTCTCCGCCCCAGACAGGCCTCCAAGGTTTTTCCCATACACGCTGATTTTTCTTCTGTGGTATCCAAGGCTTGGACCCGGCCTAACGTCCGCTTTATTACACCCAAAAAGCTGGACATTTGCTATCCCTTTCCAGCGGATTCTGTGACCACGTGGACATCCCCGCCTAAGGTTGATCCTCCCGTGGCTCGCCTGTCCAAAAGCACTACTATTCCGGTACAGGACGGATCTTCCCTCCAGTCTGTTGAGGACCGTCGTACGGAATCCCTCTCCAAGGCCATATTTACTGCCTCTAGTTCGGCCCTTAGACCGGTCTTTGCCTCCGCCTGGGTTGGTAAAGCGGTCTCTGAATGGGGTTTGCAACTGGAACGGGAGTTAGGGTCGGACGTCCCTGTTCAGGACCTCCGTTCCTTAGCCCAACTAATTGTTCAGGCCGGAAAATTCGTCTGTGAGGCCTCCCTTGATGCGGGTGCCCTCATTGCCCGTTCCTCTGCCCTGGCAGTTTCTGTCAGGAGGGAACTCTGGCTGAAGGTTTGGGCGGCGGACGCCGCTTCCAAACGCTCTTTGGCCGGCCTACCATTTACGGGTTCCCGCCTGTTCGGGACCCGTCTGGACGAACCTATATCAGAGGCCACGGGTGGGAAGAGTACTCACCTCCCCCAGTCCAGGCCAAAGGGCGCCCCCCGTGGTCGCGCTGGTTCGTCCCGGTTTCGGTCCTTTCGCAAGACCACCGGGTCTAGACCCGCGGCCAGTTCTTCTTCCTCTGGCCCAGCCCAGGATAGACGCAAGAAGCAGTTTTTTCGGACGCAACCTACCTGGCGCAAGTCCCAGCCTGCACGGGCTCCCACAGGCCAGCAGCCCTCTGCCTGAAGGTGCGCCCCCACCCACCCGGGTGGGGGGCCGCCTTCTCCTGTTCAGGAACGTATGGCGGGCCCACATCTCAGACGCATGGGCGCTCGAGATTGTATCTTGCGGATACAAGATCGAATTTGCGTCCATTCCGCCAGACCGTTTCTTCCGATCCCGTCCTCCGCGGGATCCCGTACGAGCGGCCGCCTTCTTCGCGGCCATTCGCTCTCTAATGGACAAGGGTGTCGTCGCCCCCGTGCCTCCGACGGAAAGGTTCAGGGGGTTCTACTCGAACCTCTTTGTGGTTCCCAAGAAGGAAGGCTCAGTGCGACCGATCTTGGACCTAAAACGCCTGAACCGTTTTCTCCGACTGCAGAGATTCCGGATGGAGTCTCTCAGGTCCGCAGTGGCCTCCCTGGAAAGAGGGGATTTCATGGTTTCGATCGACATTCAGGATGCATACCTCCACGTTCCGGTTGCTCCGTGTCATCACCGCTTCCTGCGCTTCGCGGTGGGGGACGATCACTTCCAATTCGTCGCCCTTCCCTTTGGTCTGGCGACGGCTCCTCGGGTGTTCACCAAGGTCCTGGCCCCTGTCTTGGCCCTTCTACGTTCAAGAAGTGTTTTTCTTCTCCCGTACTTGGACGACATCCTGGTCAAGGCACCCTCCTTCTCTCAGGCATCTGGCAGTGTGGAACTCACCCTGGAGACCCTGACGCGGTTCGGTTGGGTTATCAACCACCCCAAGTCTTCCCTTATCCCCTCCAGACGGCTGATCTTCCTGGGGATGCTCCTGGATACAGAGTTGGCGGAGGTCCGCCTCCCGTCGGACAAGCGTCTGGCCCTTCGCGGGTCGGTTCACAGTCTCCTCCGTCATCACCGCCCTTCCCTCAGATCCAGCATGCTGGTTGTTGGGAAAGATGGTTGCCTGTTTCGAAGCGGTGCCGTTCGCACAATTCCGATCCCGCACCTTTCAGAGGGCAATTCTGTCGGCCTGGGACAAATCACCGGGGAGTCTGGACAGGACCTTTCTTCTGCCTCCCCTGGCTCGGGCTTCCCTCAGCTGGTGGTTGCATATCCCTCTAAGGGGGAAGTCCTTCCTCCCACTGAACTGGCTGGTGATTACCACCGATGCCAGCTTACGGGGGTGGGGGGGGGGGGTTTCCCTCCCCGGTCCGTCCAGGGCGTTTGGTCTCTATCGGAGTCCAGACTTCCAATCAATATTCTGGAACTGAGGGCGATTCTTCTGTCCCTCAGACACTGGACCCATCTACTGAAGGGCCACCCTGTTCGGATCCAATCGGACAATGCCACGGCTGTGGCATACATAAACCATCAGGGAGGCACTCGCAGCGATGCAAGAGGTGACCCTCATTCTCCTCTGGGCGGAGACGCACGTGCCGGCCTTATCCGCGATTTACATCCCGGGGGTGGACAACTGGGCGGCGGATTTCCTCAGCCGGTCCACCATCGACCCGGGAGAATGGTCCCTGCACCCAGAGGTGTTCGAAGCCCTTTGTCTTCGCTGGGGTCGCCCCGACGTGGACCTCATGGCTTCCAAATTCAACCACAAGGTCCCCCTATACCTGGCCAGGGCACGGGACCCGAAGGCTTACGGCGCCGACGCGCTCGTCCTTCCGTGGCGCGAATTCTCCCTTCTGTACGTCTTTCCTCCTTTTCCCCTCCTGCCACGGGTTCTTCGGAGGATCGCGGCAGAAGGCGTTCCCGCGATTTTAATCGCCCCGGATTGGCCCCGCCGGTCTTGGTACGCCGACCTAATGTTGCTGTTGGCAGACGCACCGTGGCCACTGCCCTCCAGGGAAGACCTTCTCTCTCAGGGACCGATCTTCCACGAGCATTTAGGCTCGCTACGTTTGACGGCGTGGCTATTGAGACCGCCGTCTTAACGCGACGGGGTTTCTCCGCGGACGTAATCCGCACCATGATCCGTGCTCGTAAGCCCGTATCCTCTAGGATCTACTATCGGGTTTGGAGGTCCTATCTGGGGTTCTGTGAGTCCCGGAGCATCCCTCCTCTCCGATTCTCCCTTCCCACACTCCTGTCCTTCCTCCAGTCGGGTCTGGACCTGGGGCTGGGCCTCAGTTCTCTGAAGGGACAGATTTCGGCGCTGTCTATTCTTCTCCAGCGTCCCCTGGCCCCTCTAGGGCCCATTAAGACCTTCTTACAAGGGGTGGCTCACTCTGTTCCGCCGTACCGCCCTCCAGTTCCTTCCTGGGACCTGAATGTGGTGCTCTCGGCGCTCCAATCCGCCCCCTTCGAGCCTTTACGGGAAGTCTCCCTTCGTCTTCTGTCCTGCAAGGTCATCTTTCTTGTGGCCATCACGTCTCTCCGACGGGTGTCGGAGTTAGCGGCTCTTTCTTGCTCCGACCCTTTCCTGGTCTTCCACCAGGATAAGGTTGTGCTTCGGCCTGTCCCGACCTTCCTGCCAAAGGTGGTTTCCGCCTTTCACATCAATGAGGACATCGTCCTTCCGTCGCTCTGTCCCTCTCCTTCCCACCCCAGAGAACGGGAACTGCACCGTCTGGATGTGGTCAGGGCGTTGAGGATTTACTTGGAGGTCACCGGATCCTTTCGGCGCACGGACTCCCTGTTTTTGGTTCCGGAGGGTTCGCGCAAGGGTTTGGCGGTCTCCAAGGTGGCTATTGCCCGTTTCATTAAACTGGCGGTGTCTGAGGCTTATCGAGCCAAGGGCAGAGCTCCGCCTTTCGGCATCACTGCTCATTCCACCAGAGCAGTCGGTGCTTCCTGGGCGCAGAGGCATCGGGCCTCGGCTGAACAGTTGTGCAAGGCAGCCACTTGGTCCTCTCTGCACACTTTCACAAAGTTCTATAGAGTGCATACGCATGCATCAGCGGATGCTGCTTTGGGCCGCCTGGTTTTGCAGGCAGCGGTTTCCTGATGCTCTGGTGGTGTTCCGCCTTGGGTTTGTGGTCCCTCCCTTCTTGGACTGCTCTTGAACGTCCCAAGGTCTGTGTCCCCCAAGGAAAATGGGCGAGAAAAGGAGATTTTTGTATAACTTACCAGTTAAATCTCTTTCTCGCTCTTCCTTGGGGGACACAGCACCCACCCTTCTGTGTTTGGTTACAGGGTTATGGTTTGGCGCCCCGTTGGGTTGCTGGCTGGTTGTTCCTGTTATTGGTTGTTTTCCTTTCACTACTTGGACACGCAACTGGTAGCCTCTATCTCCAGGCTGAGGGTATAGCTGATGGAGGAGGGGCTTAACAGTTTTACTTAGTGTCACGCCTCCTAGGGAGCTGAGCTATACCCAAGGTCTGTGTCCCCCAAGGAAGAGCGAGAAAGAGATTTAACTGGTAAGTTATACAAAAATCTCCTTTTTTTACGCCAAAAATGAGGAGCAGGAAGATGATAAATATCCCCCGATAGTTTCCAATTTAATTCCACATAAGTATATTCCCAGACTACCTCCTGCTGGCTTGGCTGATCCCATCAGCTATATGTATCGCCATTAGGCGCTTTTACATCCTGACCTAGAGCTTTAAAGAGCCCCGTCCCCAGCTTACTCTGCAGTGCAGGGGTTAATATTGAGGGGGATGGGAGGGGGCTCCACAGCTTGTAAAGTCTAACTGCTGATGTTGGTGAAATAGAAGTCTGTAGCTGGGGACTGGGGGCTTTGCCAGGATACGGCCTGACATTTTGTCAAGTTATCCTGTTTTATAGAGCGATATTATAACTTATTCTACTGACCACACATATAATTATTTAACAAGGTTCTAAAAAAACAAGAACAAAATACATTAAAATAACTCTAATGTAAAAGAAAAACGTACACAAGTTACCAGTAGCACTTTTCATTGTGGGTTTTCTGTTCATGAAAGAGGTATTCCAATCCGAGGCATTAATGGCACCACCATTAATGCCCAAAGGTGAGATAGACCTCCTTCCCCCATCATAGTGCCATGTCCTGGGGCAGAACGAAACTAGAGGTGGCCGCGCATGTGCACAGCTCTCTCCATTCACTTCTGAGGGAGTCATGGAAGCAGCTTGGCACGCTTGGGTGGCTAACTCCCATAAAAGTGAATGGAGAGGGTTGTGAGCGTGTCTGTGTTCCTTCTCTGCTTGGATGTGGCAGCTGCCCTCCCCAGGGGTGACTGTGGTCCGAAGATAGGGGCACATCTCAGAGGTGGGAGCTGCATCTGTCAGATATTTATGGTTTGTCCCTTGGAAATATCATAAATGTCTCAGATGGGAATACTACTTTAAAAGGAGTATCTTTCACTAGACGGTAAAGGATACCTTCCTTGACTGCAGTTCAACCAAATGACCCCACTTTAACGTTAATGTCCACTTTCATCACGTTGATTTTTTTCTGTCTCTAAAAATTCTGTGCAGAGTTTTATTGATATATCATTAGAGCAGCCAGAGCTCCAGCTTCTGCCACAGATTTCCTACACGGACATATATTTGAAAGATGCTACCTGGAGTCACCACTAGGGGGAGCTTGCTGCATACTGTGTTGTAAAAACAGCATGCTGTGTGTTCTCAAGCTCCCTCCAGGACGGAGGGAGGACCCCAGAGTGTTATTTGAAGTTAAAGGATGAAACTGAGCATGTGCGGCCATCTCAGTGTTCTGGACAAATAGATAAGAAACAATAACGAACAGCAGGTGGGGTTATACCGATAAATTCGGTGGCTATACTGAATTTTTCCTTACATGCAATTACAAATGTATTCAGATCCAGGTGCTGGTGTGAAAATTGTAGAATATTTTTCATGGACAACCCATTTTAAGGTTTAATATTCCATTTTAGGCAAGGCCACCACAGAGCAACCCGTTCGCACTGTGAAAAACGCAATAATGATTACTCTAATAACTATGTTGTCAGGGGACAGGCATAGGGTCAGGATAAAAGGGAAACTTTTCTGTTTGTTGGGTAGAATTCCCTGATTCTTTAAAAATATCACTATAACAACCACGGGGACCTAATACCAACCTGTTTTTGTGACGCATGGATGGGATGTGGGATAGGCAAGTACCTAGGGCGCCATGGAGAGAGGGGCACAATTAGTGGATTATGAACCTGAAATGCGCCTATATTACAACTGCTACTTGCGCCGTAATCTGACTTCTCCCCGCTCACGCCAGGTCTAAAAAAGTGGGCGTGGTTTGGGTAGGGAAGAGGACGGGCCTGCAGGCTCGTCTTATTTACCATTTTCTACGCCTGTTTAAGGCGTAGAAAAAGTCCAAAAAGGGCTATTTTCACACTAGCATTTCTATTTTCCGGTACTGAGATCTGTCATAGGGTCTCAATACTGGAGAAAAGCACTTCTGTTTGGTCCCTATTCATTGTCAATGGGGACAGAACGGAATTCTCCAAAAAGCGTTCCGTTTGTTGCATTCCCATACTGGAGAGCAAGCTGCAGTTTTCTTTCCGTCATGGGATGCGGACTGTTCCGTCATGACCCACAATGCAAGTCAACGGAGACGGATCCGTTTTCTCTGACACAATAGAAAACGGATCTGACTTTCAGTGGCGTTCATGACTGATCCGTCTTGGCTATGTTATAGATAATACAACCGGATCCGTTAATAACGGATGCAATCTGTTGTATTATCAATCTGTTGTATTATTGGTAATGGAAGCGTTTTTGCTGAGCCCTGCCGGATCCAGGAAAAACGCTAGTGTGAAAGTAGCCTAAGACAGCTCAGAAGCTGTCTTACATTTGGAAGCGGTGGTGGATCAGCTGAAGTTATGTAGAGGCCGGTCCTTCTTCATAACTCTGACGCATCCACCGCCAATTTAGGGGTTTATTAAGACCGGCGTCTGAAATGTGCCCCTCCGCCTTTAAGTTTCTTTATATTTTCAATTGAAGTGGTTGATAATGTTGGCCACAGTCCTGGTAGTGTTTCCTTTTAGTGACTTGGCGAGGAAATGGCATCTCTCGCACATAAACTTGGAAACGTAGCCCAGCATTGAGAAAGTGGGAGGGGTAAGGAAACGGGGACTATATATTATAAATCACAATAGCAATGACTGGAAGGGGGTAGTGACGTGGTCAGCTGTCATGCTGAACATCGGGAACAAATGCTTCTAAAAGCTTGGGCTTGGATACAAAGCAACCTTGCTCCATCCTGGTGTGGCGAGGTAGTATTAAAGGGATACTTCGGTTAGAGAAAGGTATCCCCTACCCACAGAATAAGGGGTAGCTATTAGATTAGTGGGGGTCCTACTGCTTATTACCGCCCTCGGCTATCTCTGGCGCTTCCATAGAAATTGATGAAGTGGCGGCACACATTTCTAACAAGCCGCTGCGTCTGTTTCAGTGGGGCTGAATGGGGTACGGGGATAACTTTCTCGAATTGGAATACCCCTTTAATGTTCTGTTACTGCATGCACTGGAAAGGTGGTCACTGTAACAGGAAGTAAAGCAGTTGCTAGGCATCCTAAACTAACATGGGTGAAAAATGTAATAAAATGGAGCTGCAAGGTGTAAAATGGGTGGAGATTGTGCCGAGGTGTGTAATACTAAAGATGTGGTGTTTAAAAGTAGCCGCATGTTGTATGTGTGTCACAGAGGAAGGCTGGCAAAGAGGGCAGCGGCTAGTTTCTATTGGGGGCATTGCAACGTCCGTTCTAGACCCCCTTCTTAATAAGCCGCTCCGTGTTTAGCCCTTGATTTCATCTTCACTAAAGTAAGTACTAAAGCCCAACAATGGCGTCCAGCCATGAATGGGGTTCAGAAAATGCTCCGCTAGCTCTCATTTGGCGCCGAACCTGCCACTTTTATCCCGTTCGCAAGGCTATTATTATTTGAGGAAATAGCTGACTTTCTGAAGAGGCGAAAAACAAGATGGAAATTCTGACAGGGCTGCAAATAAAAAGGCCAAGGCAAACAAAGAGAGCGGCGGCGAGGGTTTTTATTAGAAGGTCTCGCTCCAGCAGCCGAGCAGAAAGGAAGACAGAGGCTGGCCTGCAGCAACTGAGCAGTCTGCAGGCCGACACTCTCACTCCTAACATCTCCCAGATATTAATAGGACGAGAGGAGGGGGCGGCGGAGACCGGCAGGGTCGCAGGTTTTCATTTCCACTTCATTGACTATTTCCACACAGTGATAATGTGGCGCGTGGTTAAGGCGCAAATTGTATAAAAGCCATTAAAAGATGCAGTGACTAAATGCAACAGTAACTATAGACAAATATTTTATATGTATTCTCAGAATTCAGTCAGCTACAGCGCCCCCACCTGTGGGGAGGAACTATAGCACTGTCCTTCCTGAGCTTCCCTGTTCATGAAATATAGTGGCGCTTACACAGCAGGAAGGAGGCAAGTAACAAGCTGGGTGACGCTAATGGCTGTTGTCAGTGGATATTGGAAATCCAGCCTGACGTGGAAGAATTTATATGGAGGACTTTAATTTTTACAAAATTGTGCTTTTTTTTTTTTTTTTTCTCTTTCTGAAAAGCAATTATTTTATATATATTTATTTATATATATTTTTGTCAACTTAACTCTATGACTCGATGACTGTCTTTTGCGGGACTAGTTTTAATTTTTACTGCTGCCATTTTGGAGTACATTAAATATATTTAATTACATTTTAGGCTAGTTTCACATGGCGTTTTAGCTTTTCGTTTCTGAGATCCGTTCAGGGCTCTCACAAGCGGTCCAAAATGGATCAGTTTTGCCCTAATGCATTCTGAATGGAAAAGGATCTGCTCAGAATGCATCAGTTTGCCTCCGTTCAGTCTCCATTCCGCTTTGGAGGCTGACGAAAATTGAGCCAAACTGATCCGTCCTGGCACACAAACGTAATTCGGTCTTTTTTTTTTCTTCTTCTTCTCCTTCTTCTTCTTCTTCCTTATCAAATGTCACCATTGCACCAGAGATTTATTGTGCTCTTTGGTCAGGGATGCAAGGATGCCAATTATGTGTACTTTTTTATTGTTTTGTGTTTTATTACATAAAAAAAATGTTAATTGGGAATTATTATTATTTTTTTAAAATATCTTTGACATTTTATTTGACTTTCATTGTTTATTTTCTTTTTAATTCCTTTTACCAGTCTAGACCGGGTAGTTGCTTGGTCCCCACACACATGCGCGCGCACCACGCAGTCACTTGATTGTTCCTGTAGTGTGTATTTATAAAACAGTGTTTAAAAAAAGTGATGGCCCGGAATCAGAAATGACCCATCAGTTGCTGCGGTAAATGGCAACCGCAGCATCTGAGGGTTTAGGGGCTCCTGCTCCCTAATCCAGTAATAGTAAAATCACAAGGTCCTGATTTGATACATATGCAAATGAACCTGAGATGAGTCCTGTATGTGAGATGAGTCAGGGACAGGACTCATCGCAGGTTAATTTGCATATGTATCAAATCAGGTTTTTTTACACAATAAAAGCACACAGAGCTATGGGGACTGGGTATTACAGATGTGCTAGCGGCCATCTAGCAACCCATGTCCTCAGCTCTATACCCAAAATCTTGGTGACAGGTTCCCTTTAATAAAAAGTGATCAAAAAGACCTCTGTATCCCAAAATGGTATCAATAGGAACTACAACTCGCACAAAAATAAACCCTCCCACACGTCTGTAGATGGAAATATGAAATATCTATAGATGTCAGAATAAAGATTTGTCTTTTTTACTTTTACTGGTTTTATCTGAATAAATTGCAGCCTCTTAACATTATGTATGCCTGCATATTACTTGTTAGAATTACTGCAAATTTCGTCTATGGCAGCGGTGGACCAACATTTGCACTACTGCCCCATTCAGCGAGGGGACTTGGGGACCTCTCGTTCTTTGCTTCACAGGGAGGTCCCATCTATCGGATCTTATAGCACAGCTAATAGGCGGGACCTCTAGGTTTCTACCTATTAAGTATTTTTCTGAAGTTGACTTGTAATATAATTTTAAGTGTTTTACACCCTGTACTGTGCATGTTCCTTGTTAAGGGCTCATGCCATGCACACGAACGTATTTTATTTCCGTGTCCATTCGTTGTTTATTTTTTTTAATTTTATTTTTTTACAGACTGTATGTGGAACCATTCATTTCAAGGGGTCCACAAAAAAGAGGAAGTTACCCTGTGTGCATTCCGTTTCCGTATGTCTGTTCTGCAAAAAAAAGAACTAGGACTGTTCTATTAGGGGCCAGCTGTTCCGTTCCGCAAAATACGGAATGCACACTGACGTCATCCCTATTTTTTTTTGTGAATCCGTGTTCAGCGGATCGCAAAATACATATGGTCGTGTCCATGAGCCCTAAAGGGGTTTCCCCCCCCCCCCCCCCAAAAAAAATTTAACTGATGACCTAGCCTCTGGTAATCAGTATCTGATCGGTGGGGTCCGACATACAGGGCCCCCGCTGATCAGCTGTTTGAAAAGGCATTGGCGATCACAGAAGCGCCACAACCTTCTCACATTGTATAGTAGCTCTGTTTGATATCACAGCTCAGCCTCAGTCACTTCTATGGGGCCGAGCTGCGCCTACGCCAGTGATGGCCAACCTTGGCACTCCAGCTGTGGTAAAACTACAACTCCCAAGATGCCCCGCTTGCTTGGCTGCTCTCAGAACTCTATATAAATAAATGGAGCATGCTGGGAGTCATAGTTTCACCACAGCTGGAGTGCCAAGGTTAGCCATCATTGGCCTAGGCCATGTGACCACTGGACGTGACATCACTGGCACAGGGAAAGCTGAGAGAAGGTCGTGGCGCTACTGTGAGAGCTGCTTCCTTCTCAAACAGCTGATCGGTCCCGGATGTCAGACCCTCACGATCAAATAGTGATGAGCTAGAGCAGGGATTAGCAACCTTCGGCACTCCGGCTGCTGTGAAACTACAACTCACAGCATGCACACCTACTTGGCTATTCTTGTAACTCCCATAGAAGTGAAAGGAGGATTGTGGGAGTTGTAGTTTCAGAACAGCTGGAGTGCCGGAGGTTGCTGATCCCTGAGCTAGAGGATAGCTCTGCAGGTAAGAAATCTCCTTTTAAAAGCTGCACATAACGTTAAGAACATTTTTGCAATGGTTTATTTATATTGAAATGATGTTCTGCTCTCCGTTCACCTCCCAAGCTGCATTTCTAATGGTGCTGGATTATTGGGCTGTATGATCTTCTTGTAGTCGGTGTCTATATAGAAAATGCTCCGCTGTAGTGCATTGTAGTGTTAGCATCAGAAAGCATAATGCATGCAGCCTCGCAAGGCCTTTCCATAATTCTGCGTATGTCTGTGTGCTTCTCGGCTGTGACGTTGGACCCTGTGTTGTTGGATTCTTGGTGGCAGTGGCCATAAATTTGACTACAGATTTGAATGCGAATGGAGAGGCTTAACATTGTCGAGCCACATCGCCATAAATAAAGCAAAGTGATTTTACCTGTGAGCTTATCATCGAAAGTGAAGCTTTAGATTTAGGTGTCGCGTAAAGAAATGAATGGAGAGAGATCGCTGAAGAAGAAATGATTACTGTATATTTTATCAGGCTGAGGGTTGGGTTGTTAGATTTCCTTTACATGGAATGTATCCATATTTACTTTTTGCAGTGTATTTATATATATATATATATATATATATATATATATATATATATATATATATATATATATATGTATTGTAGAGGCTACATGTGGTATGTCATTTACATTTTCAGAATTGTGCAGCATTTCCCCTTTTTTAAATTGAAAAAAAAAATTCTGATTTAAAAATTCTTTCCAGTGGTTTCTTGGATAAATCTATATCTGGTTAGCGCTTCCATGCTTTACCGGTCTCCTGGATGGTAAATCAGTCAGTTTTACAGTGAAACTTTTTTCGTTTTCACAATATCACACTGGAGGGTATCAAGACTATAAGACACACCCAAGTTTATACAACAGAATATAAGAAAACTATTTCTAAGTAAGAATTCCCTGGTGGTCTAGGACAGTGTAGCGGCTAATGTTTGATTCCCTGGTGGTCTAGGACAGTGTAGCGGCTAATGTTTGATTCCCTGGTGGTCTAGGACAGTGTAGCGGCTAATGTTTGCTTACCTGGTGGTCTAGGATACTGTAGCGGTTAATGTTTGATTTCCTTGGTGGTCTAGAGTAGTGAAGGAGGTTAAAGGGGTTATTTTGGGCTTCAGATATTGATGGCCTATCCTTAGGGCCTGTCATCAATACTAGATTGGTGAGGGTCTGATAAAAGGCACCCCACAGATGAGCTGTTCACAGCCACCAAAACATAAAAAAAAAAAAAAAGTGCTGGAAGAAGACGGCTGTTTTTCTCTCTGGCCATGCTAGCTTACTACTTCTCAGCTCCTGCTCACTTGAATGGGTTTAGGCTGGGTTCACATCTGCGCTGTGAACTCAGACAGTCTGTCCCGATTGGAGAATAGACTGTCCTGCATAGCCGGATACCACTGCCAGATCCCCATTCACTGTAATGAGATCCGACGGTAATCCGGCCGCTTTCCAGCATATATGCTGACTTTCAGCCTGACAAAAAATGTTGCCTGTAGGATTTTTTGTCCGGCTGAATACAGGACCGGATTTCTCAACGCAGATGTGAACCCGGCCTTTCTCACCAGTTCATGAATATTGAGAACTCCACAGTTTGAGAACTGGATTGCAAGGACTCTAGCCACAGCTCCCATTGCAGCAGATAAACAGTAATTTTGTAACACGGCACGAAGAGTGATTGACCCAACACTGGATTTAGGGTCTCTTCACTATATGTGGCCTTCAGATAGGGCAGCATAAGCCTGATGATAGACACCCTTTAATATTTAATGTCCCCTGGTGATCTTGGTTAATTCTCCTTCCTTGGTGTTGGTCTGGGTAGAAAATGGGGTTATTTTTTCCCTGGTGGTCTAGGGTACACAAGAGGGTTTTATAGTTGATTTATATTTGATCAAGAGAAATGAATGGTAAGGTAAATTATTCATTCTCTGGTAGTCTAGAGTAATGAATGAGCAAAATTATTCATTCCCTGGTTGTCTAGGGTACTGAATGAGGCGATCTATTGATTCACTGGTGGTCTAGAGTAGACTGGGGTTAAAATTGTATTTCTTGGTGTTGTAGGGTAGAAAAGGGAGTTAATACCCTCTCTTAATAGGGTCTGTCAGGTGAAGGTGGTATCCACCATACGGATCGTCTGGCGCTGCATTGTGGCTACTGTTATAAATGTTGGCGCCTCCAACACAGGTGTGAACACAGTCTTGTGTAGTGATTAGTGAGTTACTGTACAGTTATAGGGGATATCTCCTGATTAATGTGAAAAAGAAAATCGGACATCATATAGTACTTGACCATCTCTAACAAAGCCAGAACCAGCCCTGTACCGCACATGGAGCTCTCCCCATTCAGTGTTTCAGTTGTTCTTCTAGATTTATATCAAGCTGGCAGCTCAGCAGCCGTGTCCTTTCTGCTGCAGTCCAGCGGGCGTGTCCTCTCTGCTGAAGCTCTCTTCAGTTCAGAAGCCAGTTAAAGGATGGAATTGAGCATGTGCATCCACCTCAGTGAGGTGGACAGAGAAATCAGAAAAACAACAAACAGCAGGTGGCGCTATACATTTGCATTTTATTGAATAACTCTGTGGCTATACTAATTATTTATATTACATGCAGTAACTAAAGTACTCAGATGTAGGCGCTGGTTTGAAAACTGCGGGATATATTTTTTTTTGGAATATCCCTTTAAATGTAGATGGCGGTATTCTCAGTACGGTAATTGGCGGCCTTCTCTGTCATTCTCGCCTGTATTTTGTGTCCGATTAGCATTTTTTGCAGAAAGCACAAAGAACCATTCATTTCAATGGGTCCACAAAAAAGGGGGGATGTTATCCATGTGCTACATCCGGGTGTCCGTTCTGCAAATTATAGAACGTGTCCTAGTCTTGTCCATATTACGAGCAAGAACAGTCATTTCTAGAAATGGGAGTGAGAAAAATGCGGATTGCATACAGACGTTATTTTGCAGACCGCAGTATGGTCGTGTACACTGCACGTGATTTGCATGCACCCTAGTTGACCCGTGAAGATGTCGTTATGATTGACACTAATGAACGCTGAGAGGGATTGCTTTAGTACTGGGTTTTGATGGCTGCCGGCGACATATTGCTGTCAGATGCCATTGTACTTTTGCAGCCCCGTCGTTGGGGCGCGCAGGCGGCCATGCATTGTTCAGGCGCCTCTATGTTGCACATGTATAAACAACCCCGGCTTTGATTAATGCCCTCGTGTTGTGCTGCTCCAGACTTGGGAGATGGAGGCTGGGAAGTAATTAAAGTGGCTGGCACGCCGCCAGCATGCGTCTACGTGTGGCTCTCGTTCCGAATGTTAAAGCTAGAATTGCTGCGTTTTGACTCTGGGGCTGCTTGCAGGGAAGCCTCCGAGGGCGGGGGGCACCGTAGAGGGAAGCTGAGCGAGCAGCATGTTAGCAGGACGCCAGTCCACCAACATACCTCTCTCGTTTTGGCTGACTTTCAAAGTGGCGGGGGCGTGAAACGCAGAGTTAATTGTAACGAGGTCCTGAAGTGAGAACGTTTTGTGACACATGAGAGAATTCAGAAGGAATCGGTTTAGTGTCAGATGCAATTACATAATCAAAGCCTAAAGAGTCTGAGGCTGTTGATACCTTCACCCAATCTGGGGGAGGGGGGGAGTGACTGTGTTGTGTGTGTGCGAGCGAGCAAGGGGGAGCGAGAGGGAACCTCCCTGTAAGGGCATTTCCAAATCCAGTGCAGCGAAGGCCCAAATGAGCTTGCAGGTTGTCCGGTCCCAGGCTTGCACGGAGGTCTTCTCGGTAGAGCTACAGGATGAGGCTTACACCGTGCACCAGCGACATATTGGAGCCGAGAGCCTGGTGGCAGCGAGAGGCGGCTCTGCACACAATGTAACGTCTCCTAGGATGGTTGGGCGTCACCTTTCCTCAGGTATTTCACTCGCTGTCAGCCCTCCCCAGCCACCCCTCCCTTCCTCTGCCCCCGAGGCCACGGAAATATTGCTAGCAAATTGCTTGAAATCTGTATATTACATAACGTCTCTGTGAGGCAGCAGCATTCAGAGCTTTTTTTTTTTTTTTTTTGGCTCCGGTTCAGGTTGGAGAAAATGGCGTCTTCACAAGCTTGAGCTGCTTCCACTCGTACGCAGGGGAGGGGGGGAATCCTGAAAATAAACCGGAGAGATTATGTGCTACCTTCCTTTAATAAGCCGGTGCTGATTTAATTGGTTATGGCTTTCACAGTCCTTTCCCCTATAACCACAAACGCCAGCGTCATATTTGTTTACTCAGCCTCCAGGCTTTGTGACAGGGGAAAGCCAATGTTTATTTCCTTCAGCTCCGAAACGCGTGCGTCTGCTGGGGTGCCACGAGTTAACATCCACTTTCCCGTATAGCCGTCTGCATCTTTTATTATTATTTTTTCCCTTTTGAAAGCTCCCACCATTAGTAAGTTGCGTCTGTGCCGCTACGTTCACAGCGAGCGTCCCTGTGTACGGGGGGTCGATGTCATTACAGTCGAGAAAGCAATTAGCGTCAGACATTTATTTTACCGTCTGGTTATGTGCATGATTTATCGCTCCTTGTAATATTTAGCAGGATGCATTTTATTAACCTTTTAAATGATTAGACAATTCATTTTGATGGTTAATTGACTTACGGATATAAGGGGTTTTTATTTTATTTTTTTATTGCATTTTAACACTGTAGGGCTGTGTTTATTGCCCTCGGTGGTCCCTGTTTCCAGTATAATACAGTCTAGTGCAGGTCCCTGTATACTTTGGTGCTCAGAAAAAAAAAACAGGCAAGCACTCGGAGTAGTGTACGATTACCTGCTCAGTATCTGGACCCTCGCAGGACAGTCTGTTTTAACTCTGACACATCCATTTATTTTATATAAATATGTCTGATCATTGAAGACTGATCCCAGGAGAGTGCGCGGTCACTATCTGTAAGGGTATGTTCACATGGGACGGCGAATCCGCTGCATGCTGCAGTAAAAGCGAAGTGGAGGAGATTTCGCCATTTCTCAACAACATGCTCAGGAAAAATAATCTCTGGAATTGGACTCATTATTCTGGTCTTTAAATCCGCCGCTCGTCCATTTATGTTTTTTCGGTTTTTCAGAGGCAGGTCTTTGCAATGCTGAGCGTGTAATCTATGTTCCTATTTAAAGGGGTTCTCCCTCAAAAAAAAAAAAAAACTCAATTTTTTAAACCATTTAGATCCACATGGATCTAAATACTTTAGGAATTGTGCGCAATTAAACATTTAGTATAGTCAAGTTATTTGTATAGCACCACCTGCTGTTTGTTCTTTTTCCTTATTTCTCTGACACACATGTTTGAGTTTGTCACGTTATAGGGGAAAGAGATGCAGCAGAAAGGACATGCATCCCCCCCCCCCCTTCAGCTGTGGTAGGAAGAGAACTGCAGCAGAAAGGATATGCCCCCTTAGAAAGGACCCCCCCCCTCCCCAAGAAAGGACACACCACATGAACTGTGAAAGGGAGGGAGCTGTAGCCAAAAGGACATGACCCCTGAGAAACAACACAACCCCTGAAGTGTGAAAGGGAGAGCGCTGCAGGAGAAAGGACATGTCCCCTTAGAACAAACACAACCTGGAACTTTGAAAAGGAGAGAGTGGCAGCAGAAAGGGCACGCACCCTCCACTATCCTCTTACAATAAGTAAAGCAGAGCAATGAATGATCTCTGGATCTATGTGAGGTACAGAGAGTCCTACTATATATTGTGTGATTTTCATTTTTTCTAAGAATTATGGCGTAACCCCTTTAACTTGCATCTCGAGCAGATGTCCTTGTAGTCCATTCATATGATTTGGGAATAGACGCTCAGACACCCCTTTTTAACGCTGATGGGAGTGCCACCAAACAGAACGGAATGCATTTTGGTGCGTTCAGTTTTGTCCCCATTGACAATGAATGGGGACAAAAATGAAGCGTTTTCTTCTGACTGATCTCAATAGCTGAATTAAAAATGCTAAAGTGAAAGTAGCCTTAGCTCAATGAATTGCACCCCCTTTCGTCAATGACTCCCTAGGTGACTGCCAACTCCACCAGCCATGCCACTAGACTGGATTTCTGTTTCTTGGCAGAGATCACTGGGCTATCTACATGAATGGTGTAGAATGATTCACCTGCCCATTTGAGAATTGTAAACGGTGTGATTTAAAGAGGTATTCCGGTTTTATTCTATCCAAAGGATAGGGGATAACTATTAGATCGCTGTGACCCCCAGATTTACAGTGCTGAAGATGTGGCACTCCAGCGAGTCGTGCACTCCTGATAGGGCCTGTCTGCCCCATAGGCTGATTTTAACTGGTCTCCGTAAAGAGCTGTGGCCTGCTCTCACTGCATTCATTGGAAGCCATCTGGCACAAGGAAAGGTATGGAGTGGGCTCAGCATGCATGTTGGTACCTGCATCCCTTGGAAGTAACGGAGGCCATTTTGGCACCAAAAATGGTAAAAAGCAGAGTGGATCCAGCATGCGTGTGGATCTAACACTTTCTGAACGTTATGGCAGCCATTATGGTGCATAACAGGTAGTATTTATTGTTAGGTTCCCGTCTTACAGAGATCGCCTTAACGTCCGGCAGACATGCTCAGATGGTTTTGTACAAAATGCATTTGCCAAGCATCTCGCTTTATAAATAAGCGTAGCATTAGCACTATAATATTTTTTGTGACTATGGCATTATTGTACTTTATCTGGTTTGCAGAGTGCTGTTGCATTGTCTTTTTTTTTTTTTTTTTCCCCATCGATCATGATATCTGTGGTCCAGTACCCTGTAGAGCTCCCCAAAGTAAACCTGGCGGGCAGTCTGGCATACACGCAGCTGCTTTATTCATTTGTATGGGAGCTCTGGAGAGGGTAGAGTACATGCCTGACTTTCCACCCCCTTCATTTCAGGGCCCTCCACGGGATACAGGGCTCAGTCTAATAGTTATCCCCATCCTGTAAATAGGGGGTAACTTAATATAAATGGAATACCCCTTTAATGCAAAAATGTCTCCATTTCAAATTACTTTCAGCAATCAAAAATATCATTGAAATGACTTTGTGCAAGTGCCCTGCAGAGTGCTGCGGCGTCTACCTGTGTGGCGAAGCTGAGAACGGAAGAGGCAACAATAGCGTGGCTTTCTGCCAAGTTGTATTGTAGAGGTTGTGAGATGCGAGGGGCTCCAGAAAATGCAGGCATGGCCTTCTAGAACCTCTCATGTCTACAGCGCTGGAAGTTCAACTTAAAAGGCTGTTCGGGGACTTTTATACTGATGACCTATCCTCTGGATAGGTCCTCAGTATCTAATCATGGGGGTCCAACACCGGGGACCCCCGCCAATCAACTGTTTGAGAAGGTACTGACCCTTAAAGTAGCGCCGGGGCCTTATCTCAGCTTTCCCTAGGCTGCGTGATGTCATGTTCATCGGTCACATGGCCTAGTCGCAGCTCAGTCCCATTGAAGTGAATGGGGCTAAGCTGCAATTCCAAGCACAGCCACTATCTAATGGACAGTGCTGTGCTTGGTGAGCTGTGAGAAGGCTGTGATGCTCACAGGAGTTCCAGTGCCTTCTTGAACAGCTGATTGGCGGGGGTCCTGGGTGTTGGACCCACACCAATCGGGTACTGGTGACCTATCCAGAGGATAGCTTATCAGTGTATGTCTCAGAAAACCCTTTTAATGTCCCTTCAGTACACGCCAATAGCATATTACACACACATATATGAAGGTCCTCTTGCCTTGGCATGTGCCAGTGTAGAAAGTGCATTAGAATGGGGTGGAGAACACATTCACATCCCTGCATAGCATGTCACGATGTATGGGCAGAAAACTTGGTGTCACTTGCTTTAAAAAAACTTTTGATATGTCTTTGTGAGATATCAGATGTTTTGATCGGTGGGGGTCTGAGTGCTGAGATCACCACCGATGACTAGAACGAGGAGAGAGAGAAGCACTCACACAGAGCGCTCTGTCATCTCTATGGAGGGGACTGAATGGAGACTGCCCCATAGACACCCCTCCATCTCCTGCAGCAAGGAGAGAGTGGGTGGTGTGTGAGCCCTTCTCTCTCCTCGTTTTAGTGATCGGTGGGGGTCTCTGTACTCAGACCGCCACCAATCATAACCTCTGACATGTCGACTCTCTATCAAAAGATTTTGAAAGCTGGGTGACCCTTTAAAGGGGAACTACCAGGAGTCTTATAAGGTTCATTAGAACTGTAAGGGTAGGAATTATCCGTATTTGGCATTTCCCTAGGCTGCGTGATGTCTTTTATTCTATTACCAATGGCTTTGTGAAATCTTCACTAATCAGTTTTTTTTCCCCCTCTTTTGTACCTTTTTCTGACATTTATTTTCCTTTTCTCCCTTTCAGATCTCGGTCACAGTGGTCTCGGAGACCATTATGAAAATTCCCATTGGGGACCGCAGCCTACACTCAGAGGTGAAACCAGTTATAGCTGGGATAAAGTGATAATAGACAGGACTGACAAGGAAGCGTGGCCTTCCATTACAGGAACTGAGACTGAATCTGCCTCAGAATGTACTACAGACACTGACTCTGCCTCCAACTGTGGCTCAGAGAAAAGTAGCATGGCTACAACGAGTGCCCAAGGCAACTTCACTGGACATACAAAGAAATCAAATGGCAATAATGGCGCCAATGGAGCACTCATCCAAAGCACTTCTAACCAGAGTGCCATTGGAGCTGGTGGAGCAAATGGGAATGGAAACTTGGCAAGGGTTTGGGGTTCAGCATCTGGCTCCAACGCTAGCATTACACACAGCTCCTCCAGTGGTGGGGAAGGAAAGGTGGACAGCATGATTGGAGAGGGTAGGAGTCAAAACTGCTGGGGTTCTTCCAACTCAAATACCGGCATTAATCTTAACCTTAACCCTAATGCCAATCCAGCTGCCTGGCCTGTGCTTGGACATGAAGGGACTTTAAGCGGAGGTAACCCCTCAACTATTTGCAGTCCAGTCAGTGCCATAGGTCAGAATATCAGCAACCAGAATGGAAACGCTTGGAGAAATTTGCAGTCACAAGAGAGCACAGAACCACAAACGTCCACTTCTCAGAATGTGTCTTTCAGCATACAACCTCAGAACCTTAACACTGATGGACCAAATAACACTAACCCCATGAATTCTTCACCAAACCCCATTAATGCAATGCAGACGAATGGACTGCCTAACTGGGGAATGGCCGTTGGAATGGGGAGCATCATCCCACCACACCTGCAAAGCCTTCCTGGTGCTAATGGTTCAGTTTCTCAAGTCAGTGGGATTGGTGGCGACAGCACAGGCAGTTCAGTCTGGGGTTTATCACCAGGTGTCCCTGCTTCTGGAAACTGCAGTTCTGGGTTCAATCAGGAAACTGGAGATACTGCTAGTACAGCCGTAAACGCTAAACAGAACGGATCTGGGTGTGTAGCTCAGAAAGATGGCACAGGGGTTAGTGCATGGGATTCAGGACCACCTACCAGCCCAGGAGTACTGGCATGGGGCCGAGGGAGAAGCAATGGAAATATGCATTCTGGACCTTGGGCTCAACAAAACCGTGGCACAAGCAGCAACATGAATGGTGAATGGGTTAAGGCTCCAAACCAGCATTCCAGTAATGACATCAATGGAAAGGGATCTACAGGGTGGGATAGTATTACCATTCAGAATCCTCCTCAGCAGGGAAGTGATCAAATGAACTCAAGGGCCAAATCTGTCTCATCGGGGACATCGTCAAATGACAGTACTGGAAATCCAAATGAAGGAAAGGTGGGAGAATCTCAGCGAGGAGACAAGGGTTTGCCAGATCAGGGGCAGATACAGTTGCCAAGACAAGACCTTGATCCAAGGGTCCTCTCCAACACAGGCTGGGGACAGGTCCCGGTTAAGCAAAATATTGCATGGGAATATGATGAATTTCAGCGGCCTGACAAGAAGACTATTGGGACTGAAGCTTGGGCCTGTAAAAACGCACAGCCCTCAAACTCAGGGGGGAAGAGTGAAGGGTCCATCATGAACAGTACAAATACCTCTTCAGTATCAGGATGGGTCGGCCCCCAACCTATATCTGCTCCTGTAAATGCAAGTTGGGTAGAAAATAAAGCGCCAAATGGTCCAGTGGGTTGGGGAGATCCTGCAAGCTCTACTGTCGTCAATGCTGCTGCCAAAAGTGGTCACGCTTGGGGCGGGTCCACTAATCAAGAGGACAAGTCTCCTACTTGGAGTGAGCCTCACAAGTCCAAACCCCAAGGCTGGGGTGATGGGCAGAAATCAAATCCCAGCTGGCCAACTGGTGGGGGAGACTGGAATGATGTGCCTCCTGTTCCAACACACATGACTGATGGGAAGAAAAATGCAGCTGTATGGGATGCCGATGGAAAGGCTGGAACGAGGTGGAGTGAAAATTCACGGTCTGGGACCAGTGGGTGGGGAAATGGCACAAGCACTAAGGCAAATCCGGGTACAGGCTGGGGGGAACCCATGAAAACTCCTCAGCAAAACTGGGGCAACAAACCCCAAGACAACAATGTGAGTGGTTGGGGAGGAGCTGCATCTGTAAAACAGACTGGATCTGGGTGGGTTGGCAGACCAGTGCCATCACCACCTACAGCTAAGCAAAAGGATGCAAATGCCGAGTCCAGTGGCTGGGAGGAGCCTTCACCACCGTCCATACGCCGTAAAATGGAAATCGATGATGGTACCTCAGCTTGGGGAGACCCGAGCAATTACAACAGTAAAACTGTAAATATGTGGGATAGAAATAACACCGTGGTTCAGACTGTCCAGTCCCCCAACTCCAACCCCACCCCAATCTCTCCTCCAAGTACTAGTTTGGTTGAACCACAGCCACCTCATCAGTCAAGTGCCCAGCAAAGCCGATCCCCTTTACTAGGTCCAGGTTAGTGTCTTTTTGTCCATTTTTATACTTTATGCAAGTGAGCTGAAGGCGGACCTGAGCCCCTTGATGCATCCTAGCTCCGCTCCTTAGTTTAGCAAGCCCTTCCCTCTATAGGCGGACAGGACCAGACTGTGGAATCGCGTATGGCCCTGTAATCTCGCTAGTGCGCCTTCTTGTTTCAACTTAAGCGCATGCGCAGTACAGAACATTGTCCCTGACAGGCAAAAAAGAACTGTACTGCACATGCGCCAAGGTTGAAATGAGTGGTACAGGCACAAGATTACAGGGACAGGTGAGATTGCGATTCTACATCTTGGTCCTGTCAATCAGTGTAAGGGGCTTGCAAAGCAACGGAGTTAGTGTGCACCAAGGGGCACTTAAAGGGGTAGACCACTATATATTACTAGCTGCACATGTGCAGTTCAACTCCAGTGCAAATGAATGGAGGCCGATGGTGGATAATACCCCCTATCAGTGGCCATTTTCTGAGCGCAGCATCGGCAAGCAGGTTAGCGGACCTGTGCAACTTTGCATATTAAATTATCGGACATCGATGCTGACAATTTAAAGAGGTTGTCTGGGTTTTTCTTTTGGTGACCTCAGGATAAGTCATCAATATCAGATCGGTAGCGGTCCAACCCCCGACACCCCCACCGATCAGCTGGTTGAGGAGACTGTATGTGCACACGTTGCTTCTCGCTTCTCTCTTCCTGTCCACTGCTGCTGTCTATGGCAAAGCAGCAGTGAGTAGGAAGAGAGAAGGAAGACTGCATGTGCGCACTGCGTGTGCCATCTCCTCTTTGAGCTGATTGGCCAGAGTGTCAGACCACCGCAGTTCTGATATTGATGACCTATCCTAAGGATAGGTCATCAATAGAAAAAGCCCAGAGAACCCCCTTAATGCCGATTCCTAGCTGCATGCATGTTTCCCAGCGCATGTGTAGCTATTAATGTATAGTGGCCCACCTCTTTAACATATCCTTCACATATAGAATAAAAGGGCTTTTTCTCTGCAACTAATGGAAGGTACAGTTTTATACAAATGAGCAAGCCCTACTAGGCTATGTGGTGGATGTTCCGGCCAATATACTCCTAAAGAGGTTGTCACTTCAGCAGATGGCACTTATGTAGACAAAGTTAATACAAGACACTTACTAATGTATTGTTATTATGCATATTGCCTCCTTTGCTGTCTGGATTCATTTTTCTATCACATTATACACTGCTCGTATGCAGGGGTTATGACCACCTTGCAATCCATCAGCAGTAGTGGCCGTGCTTGCACACTATAGGAAAAAGCGATACGTCTGGTGGCTCGGACCGTGGGAGCTCACTTAGGCCTGCGGTTTTTCCCATAGTGTGCAAGCACGACCACTGCTGCTGGATTGCAGGGTGGTCAAAACCCCTGGAAACGAGCAGTGTGTAATGTGATAAATAAAACGAAGCAATATGGACAATCACAATACATTAGTAAGTGCCTTGTATTGACTTTCACTACATGAGAGATGCCATTTTCCAGTCAGACAAAATGCATGTATTCACCATGAAACATTTCTAGGGTATCTTTTCTCATACCTATTGTACCATTAACTATGTATAAACAAATTGAAAACTGGGTGTTGTCATTCTCCTTTTCGAAAGGGTGTGACCTTGCAAAGTCTACTCTTAGGTGGACAGTGCCCCGATTCCCCCCCCCCCCCCCCCCCAACCGGCATCACCCAGTTGTCAATCATCAGTTTCTAAGAGGAATAACGTAGGAGCGGTACAGCACAGAATTCTGCTCCAGAATTGTCCACATGTCAGGAGAGGTGACAGGTCTTCCTTAAGATGGATCCATATCGCAGATCTTGGTAAAATCTAGTGGTCCTGCATGTCCGCAGTATGTACAGTCTCCGTTGGGTGTGAGATTAAATACCACACACTCAGAATGCACCATTGTGGGAGTGGGAATACCCCTTTTTAATTAAAATATTTCCCTTAAACAGTTCAATTGTAAGAGCTGTGAGCGACGTAATGGCTCCGAAGAGTAAAGGGCTGTAGAGGAAATCTGTCCGGAGGGAAAGGGAAAGCTACTTAGCTGCCATTTCAGGCGGAGGAGAGGCAGCCCGCAGTCTGCTTTGTTTGGATTACTTCTCAGGAAGTCTGCAGGAAAGTCTCTCTCCACAGACTCGGCGTTCTTACATATTTCCAGTTTCTCCAACTTCTAGAATTCTACTTGCATTGTGGAAAATGTTACAGCGCCTTGTGGCTTCAAAAATATTCAGTGTGGTAGAAAGATGGAGTTGTCTCGATGTGATATGTCATTTGTGGCAGCGGTGGGGGGGATCACGAGGGGCATCGCTGATTGTATAAACCTCAGCGTTTGTCTCGGGCTCCCGTAGTCTTTATTCCATGGATGGCACACAGGTCTCCATTGCAAAAGTTTTTTATTTTTTATTTGCCAGGTTCTGCAGGATGGGAAAGCGTGGGGTACTACACTTTTTTGCAGCCTTTTTTCCCCAATATGTGGGACAAACACGTGGTTAACAGCCCATAATGCTGCCCATACACTTTGTTTTGTCTGACAGCTATTTCCCCAGACTCCCCATACACATGCACACTTGGCGTGGCCGAGCTTGCATGTGTTCTAAATGGATAGAGGGGAAAAAGGCTGCTGCCAGAAACTTTAGTAGACACTTTATTGTCCCCCCAAAAACGGAAGGATCAGTCATGTAAAATTTACTGTGTGCCCAATTCTTCTTTCCCCCTAGAGTCTGGACACGGCCATAGACATCGAAATCTGCAAGGCTGCCTGCACATGGGTGCGGGTAAACATGCAGGAGACGTGCACAAATTTATGTCCCCCTTTTTTTTTTTTTTTCTTGCGTTTCCGTGCCAAAAACAGTTTTTGTTGCGGATCTGACCCGGTTTTGCCGCTGACCTCACTCTTCCATTGAAAAGGGTGTAATCTGCACCAAAAACCACAAACCAAATTGACATGCTATGGATTTTTAAATCCTCATGGCCGCTCAATTCCCGAATGGAATAAAAGGGAAAGTGTACATGAGATTTGTCTGTCATACAGTATTGGCCTCGTTCAGACGGACGTATGTGTGGTTTTTTTTTTCTGTCCGCAAAAATGCGATCAGTTTTTTTAGTGGACAGTCCAGCATGTCCACACAAAAATGGATGGCATTCCGCATTTTTGCGAACACATAGACTTCAATGGGACCACGTCCTGATTTTCACTGACAAGTATCGGACATGTTTTATTTGTTTTGCAGGGCCGTGGAACGAAACTAAAGATGCGGACACGTAGTGTATTGTCAGCTTTTTTTTACATTTTTTTTGAGGACCCATAGAAGTGAATGGGTCCGCATCCAATCTGCAAAATCTGCGGACCGCAAAACACAAAACGGTCGTGTGCATGTAGCCTTACTCTGAGGTTTGTACACGTGGAAAAACAGCACCTAATCAGCAATGTGTGCAGGTAGCCTAAAGGGGGTATTCCAGTCTCGGGAATTACTTGCTGTGCCGCACATACTGCTTAGCTCTCATTGTAAACGATGGAATTTCTTGGCCGGCGCTTACTGTTATTACCATATCTCACCAATATGGGATTTACCCGATAATCTAATGTGTATGCATTAATGAGGTATTACTCTCCCAATTCTTTATTCCCCTCCCCTAGAACAGGGATCAGCACTCGGGCTGCTGTGAAACTACAACTCCCAGCATGGACACTTACTCTGCTTGTAACTCCCGTAGAAGTGTAAGGAGGATTCTGGGAGTTGTAGTTTCAGAACAGCTGGAGTGCCGGAGGTTGCTGATCCCTGCCCTTGACGATAAGGGGTTTATGGCAGCAGCTTATCTTCCTGTATAAACCTGCATGTCCAGCTGCTTCAGGCAAACTCTTCCCCTATAGATTGAAGAGTTTGCAGTAAAGGTTACATAGATCAGCCGCTAACCACCGCACATCTGTAATTATAGTTTCCAATGAGGCGCAGAGACTTCTAGATCTGTATTCTCATGATGCCCAGTGGGGCCTAAAATACACATGTGTAATACAACGCCAGGGACATCTGTGATGAAAGTGCAGAGCAGTATTTTTAGATCCCCATTGACTTCTGTGCAGAGGATATGGCTCTGTAGGGCCCCTTTCACTGTTCATTCCGGGCAAATGTAATTTCTCCTCTAATTTGTTTGATCTGAAGACGTTTTTTTAGCGCTGGGCGGCACAGAGCGCAAACAAACCGGGGAACCACCCACCAAAACGACGAGCGGGTCCAAAAGATGGTAGAGGTGCCAACCTTTCTATTTTACCTTTTTCCCTCTTGATTTTTGGTTTACAAATACCAACATTTTCCAGTGTGAAAGTGACCAAACTGGCGAGAAAGATGGTTGGGGGTTACCAGACCTGACAAACCCTTGTAATTGTCCTACAAGACGAGCCGTAGCCCTTAGCAGCAGCTTGTCTGTCTTTACTCGAATCGCCTCAGGTGATGTGTAGGTGGCCAGCGTATCAATGTCACCTCCATAGTGACAGGCCCCGGCCGTCTGTTCTCTTCACAAAGCACTGGTAGGATTAGAGAAAGGTAGATCTGCTTATTAAGACGCTACCTCATTGTTCTGAGCCGGCTTAAGTGTCCTTCCCAAGCTGTCTAAAATGGGAATTGTATTTTAAAGTCGGTCTCCGCATCCATACCGATCTGGTCCCTTAACCTAGGTGCTGCTCAACCTCTGGACCATGCCCTGTTCTGATTGTCCACTAATGCATACAACCCGAATGTTGTCCCAGTAGAGCCGACCAAAGCCCGCAGCGTTCACTCCTCTATCCGTGCCTGTACAGACAGTGTGAATAATACACAGGCACTCCAGCCACGGCGGGGCTCGTAAGGAAACTGCTGTTTCCGAATGTTGGATTATCATATTGACTAAGGTTCTGTTCACATTACCATTTTTTCCGGTACATCTGCTTTCCAGTGTTTTTGACTGCAAGACTAGTATAGTCTATCAATAACACTGAGGTTTAACAGTCTTTTTAATCCCTTAAAGGGGTTGTCCCATGACAAATACTTCCCCTCTTCTCCAATAGTCTCATCTTTGGGGCATTGAATGCTGGGGCTCCTGCCGATCACAAGGAGGGCCCCGTGTTCACCCGTATGCACGGTGGTGGTCATGCATGCACGCTGCTGCTCCATTTTAATTTTATGTTTTTTTGATTGCTTGTCTTCTGCTATTTCTATATAGGGCAGCAAAGTGCTTACGTGATCGCTTCTCCATTCAAACAGGAACGTGAATGACAGTGGCCCCAGCAGTCAGACCCCCACCTATCAGACATTTATCCTCTATTTGAATAGGTGATAAGTGTTTGTCATGGGACAGCCCCTTTAAAACGACTCTCTCCCGTGTCACAAAAATATTTAAAGGGAACCTGTCACCGGGATTTTGTGTATAGAGCTGAGGACATGGGTTGCTAGATGGCCGCTAGCACATCCGCAATATCCAGTCCCCATAGCTCTGTGTGCTTTTATTGTGTAAAAAAAAACGATTTGATACATATGCAAATGAACCTGAGATGAGTCCTGTACGTGACTCATCTCAGGGACAGGACTCATCTCAGGTTCATTTGCATATGTATCAAATCGTTTTTTTTTACACAATAAAAGCACACAGAGCTATGGGGACTGGATATTGCGGATTTGCTAGCGGCCATCTAGCAACCCATGTCCTCGGCTCTATACACAAAATCCAGGTGACAGGTTCCCTTTAACATTATCTAGTAAATGCTTAGTAAAGTTCAGGTGTCCTGCTTTTCATTCATGGTGTCACCGATTCCCCGGCCCAACTCCTTTCCCCTAACATGGCCGCAGCGCTTCTGACTACTGCTGACACTGCCGTTGCTTTCTGATTGGTCGGTGCCAGTCATGTGAGCCACGCTGGCCATTCCAAGGACAAGAGGAGTGTCTCTGACGATACAAATGTTACATGTATCGGGTAGTCAGAGACGCTCCCTTTGTCCGTGGAATGGCCGGTGTTGCTCACATGACTGGCACCAGCCAATCGGAGAGCAAGGAGAAGATTGATCTCAGACTACACAAACACAGCATGTATCAGGTAGAGAAGAACCTGTGGCCATGTTGGCGGGGAGACCCCATGTAACACCTAGTAAGACATGTTGGCAATAAAATATATATCTCCCACCCGGGCTGCAGCAACTGCCCGCCTTTAGAAGATGGTCTTTATTTGTTCACATCATACTGGATCAGTGGCAGAGGAGGCCTTGGGCCAGCATGGATGTAAGTTTGTCAGCAAAGGTCAGTTCCTTTTGGGGCTCGTGAGCAGCAGATGGCATTAAGAAGGAAATGTGAGTGCACGGAGGTGATTAGAGGGTTGGAGAGAAGGTCACGCCCAGAGCAAAGGTTGTGTGCCATCTGAAGATTAGTGACCGCCTTGAGGACCCGAGTGGCATGTGGTTCTGTAGGTTGAGCTGCCCATACACATGCAGAAGAACAAAGATCCATTGTTTGAGACTGATCCTTGCTTTCCTTTCCTCCCAAGTAATTACTCTGTACACATCTCCTAGGACACTTCCATTAGATTTATATGGTGGAAGTATCTCCTGATGTAGAGGTCCAACGAAAGGTGCCTACTGATGCCACTGTGTTCCCAAGCAGTGGCATATGTCGCCCCTAGGCTCCCACATATACCACGCAGTATAAGGTTTTCTAGGATGCCTCTGTATAGGATAGCGCAGCAGACTACAGTTAAAAGAGAGAGGTAGGTAGGAGGATAGGATGCTTGCGCATCCACCAGGTAAGTGGGACTCTATGGATACGTTCTATGGATACTTCTTATTGTGGACCAATATCTGGTGCTAAATGTCACATCTGGTTTAGAAACTTTTTAACCAAATTAGTCAAAATGTATATTCCACTGTGCATTGCTTGGAGAAGAGGGCGGTGGCTTACACAGGGAAAGGGGCGTGGCTTGAGATGTGACAACGTGTGCCCAAATTCTGGCACAAAATTATGTCAACCATGGTAAAGTTGGCTTCAGCCACGGCATCTGGCTCATCTAGACTGCCTTAGTTTACACAGGATTAATGTAGACCGAGCCTAAGGATAATCCTTAAAGCACAGCGGACTCCCAACGTACATTGGTCATACGTGTGTTTAAAGGGGTTGGCCAGCCATGTAAGAAGTAAAACATGCTTATAATATGAAAAAAAGAAGAAACTCTAACCTAACTGATCCCCTGTCTCTTCCTGATCCTCTGCCACTCTCTGTACTTCCTGTTTTCAGCAGTCACTTCCTGTCTTGGACCCGTATATCTGGTCTGCATCCGATCTGGACCCATTAATTTCACCTTGTTCTGTCCGCATCCGTATGTCCGTTCCGCGGCTTTGCAAAAAAAATAAAAATAGAACATGTCCTATTCTTGTCCATTTTGCAGACAGTGATAAGACACTTCTATTGAAGGAAAAAGAAAATGGAAGCATGCCACCTACGGTCATGTGCATGAGCCCTAAGATGTCTGACCAGATGTATTATAACCACGAGGATTTTTTTTTTTTTGTGTGCACGTTGTTTTTTCTGGTGTAATTTTGACATGACTGCAGGATTCCTGAGAATTTGTGAATCCAAACTGAAGCATGATAAGCTGGAATTTATGGATGAAAAACGTAGCTGCACCTGACCCTGTATAGCTTCGGGGGGGGGGGGGGAATCCTACTAAAATTCTATGTCTAAGAGACTTTGCTGGTTCTTCTGGATGCACCTACCAATGTGACCTAAAATATTATTTTCTGGATGCTCAGGTAGCACAGACTTCGCCTGTGTCCCTAAATACAGGAGTAAATGAAGATAAATAGTTAAAAAAAAATATAGTATATAGTATATTTAATTATTTTGTTTGATTTGCAGGCTGGGGAGACATACCTCCCGTCCATTCAAAGACTGAAGCCTCTTGGGGGGAACCTCCTTCTCCGTCTGCTGCAGTTGACAATGGGACTTCAGCATGGGGCAAGCCTTCTAACAGTGGTTCTGGTTGGGTGGATGGCTCTGCCGAATCTCCTGGATCCTATAGAAGGACAAGTGCTCAGACTGCTGCCCCTGTGCTGTGCAAACCAGGTGCGCAAGTCCGATTTTTAAGTTGGATTTTAGGGCTATTTCAGTGAACTTGTCTAACCACTTGGCACAAGCAGTGTGCAGGTGCACGGTGCCTATACCCTTGGTATGTCTGCATGGTGTTCTGACTTGTGACAGTAGTGTCTTTCTAGTTCTAGAGTAAAGGTCCTGACAGGGACAGATGATCCTGCAGCTTATTGGGGTTGAGTGTTTGTATAAATGCTCGTTTCCCAATAATCTGCTGTATAAATGCTCGTTTCCCAATAATCTGCCTGTGTGAAAGGTGTTGGCAGACGCAGGTTTATCGGGTGAGCGTGTCGTTCTGCCAGTACTGAAAATCATCATTCCTGTGCAGCAGATTGTACTGTCTAAACAAGGAGCTGTTGCGCAGGAATAATTCATTTCTCTGGGGACAAGCAATCACTGTAATCAATCACTTGTCCCCATACAGCGGAGGTGATTGCAGCGTGTAAATGCAGCTCTCATTTCCACTGATGATCAGGCAATTATCAGGAATGTCTGCCTCGTTCCTGATAATTGCCTGATCATCTCTATGTGTAAAATTACCCTTAATCAAGGTACTTTCCTATGTTAGTTTTGTATTTTTATATTTTTCCCAAGGTCACCTTGCCGTCTATATTCACACTGCATATGAGGTGTCTGTGAATAATCTGGATTGGATTTACTGGATTATGAGGACCTGTAACAAGCCCAGACGTGTTTCAGTAACTACTTGCATTCTCCGCGTAATAACAATTCTGTAGCATCTACTTTTATGGATCTATGTTGTGCCGTTCCTTTATTAATAATTCTTTAAATTATGAATTAATTGCTAACAGTTTGCAGTAAAGGTCCAGCTGCGAGTTACCAGTTGGGGGGGGGGGGTGTCCCTGCACAGTCTGACACTATCCAATCACTGCTTCCAGTGTTAGAATGTGCAGGCACACCCCCCCAACTGGTAACACCCAGGTGGACCTTTATTGCATACTGCTAGAAGGAATAATAAGGAAATGGCACAACATAGAGCCAAAAGAATAGATGCTGCAGAATTGTAAATTACCCGGGGAATGAAAGTAATCACTAAAACAGACAAGGTCCTAGTTAAACTAATAGTGGGCATTACCTGCTTTAAAGGGAACTTGTCAGGTGATGTTACCACCCTAAACCATCACCACGCTGTAACTCATAACCTGACTGTCTTTTTGAACTTGCCCCAGTCCAGCAAAAGCCATAAAATACTGATACTGATAACCTGTGAAAAGCCATGTACATAGTCGTGCTGTCCGGTTTCCACCCTTGCCTTTCCAGTCTTGATTGCCTCTGTAGTCAGCATAAGGCTCCTTCAAGCGTTTTCACATGCGCAGTTACCTTATACCCACTGGGCATGTGCAGTACAGCAAGGGTGTACCGTCCCCGACTTCATCACTACACCTGACTGTACTGCGCATACGGAAGACTTAGAGGCGCCTGGTAGTGGCTGGAAGAGGGAGGTCAGTCCAGACTGGAGGGGCTGAGTTGGAAACCAGACAGCGTGACTATTCACAGCATGAAGGTTTGCTTCACTTTTCGCAGGTCATCTTTTTTGTGGCATCTGAAAAAAATAACTGACCGGGACAGGTCAGGTCTTTTTATTACAGCATGGTGGAATCTGCCAGATTTATCTCTGGTTTTTGTACATTTGTTGTGAATATTTGCATCTGTATATATTGGCCATTGTTTTTTTAAAGGGATTGTCCAGGATTTTACTATTGATGGCCTATCCTCAGGATGGTCCATCATTATCTGATTCTCTTCAGTAACCAGCTTCGTCCACTACACAATAAACAGACCTGTGTGGTTTTGGTGCCAGATCTGTGTGGTTTTGGTGCTGGAGCTACTTATGAACAGATGATGGACAGGGTGTCAGACCCCCATCAATCACATTTTGATGGCTTATCCTGAGGATAGGCCGTCAATAGCAAATTCCTGGACTACCCCTTTAATCACAGGTGTTAATGGTTCTCCAATTTTAGCTCCAAAATCTATGCAAGAAAGCTGGGGAAGTGGAGGAGAGGAAGTGGGCCTCAGCCAGTGGGAGGATGAGGAAAATGATATGTGGAATAATGCTGCTTCCCAAGACAGTAACTCCTCCTGCAATTCCTGGGGCAACGGCCCCAAGAAAGGACTTTCCAAGGTAAGTGTCCGGGTAGTAATAGATGCTGGTAGATTAATGACAGAATCTATGGTGGATTTTATTTAATTTTTTACTTTTTTGCCACTTCTAATAAAACAGGGCATGAAGACCCCAAATAAGTCTGATGAGGCCTGGATTATGACCAGATTGACTAAACAGCTTACTGACATGGGCTTTCTGGTGAGTTTTGCCAACATTTTTAAATGTACAGGTGGAGGTTGCAAACATCAGACAGTTGCACGTGCATCCTCATCTCTGTTCAGCGCTATGGGATTTCGAAGCCAGCTTTTGGGGCCCTGTACTTGAGGGAAGAGCGGGTCCCAGAGTTGGGACCTACACTTTTTGGACATTTATAGTATGTCCAATTGATATGCCTTAGACCTCTTTCACATGGGCGAGATTTCCGCGCGGGTGCAATGCGTGAGGTGAACACATTGCACCCGCACTGAATCCGGACCCAGTCATTTCTATGGGGCTGTGCACATGAGCGGTGATTTTCACGCATCACTTGTGCGTTGTGTGAAAATTGCAGCAAGCTCTATATTGTGCGTTTTTCACGCAACCCAGGCCCCATAGAAGTGAATTGGGCTGCGTGAAAATCACAAGCATCCGCAAGCAAGTGCGGATGCGGTGCGATTTTCACGCATGGTTGCTAGGAGACAATCGGGATGGGGACCCGATCATTATTATTTTCCCTTATAACATGGTTATAAGGGAAAATAATAGCATTCTTAATACAGAATGCTTAGTACAATAGGGCTGGAGGGGTTAATAAAATAATAATAATAATTTAACTCCCCTCATCTAGTTGTTCGCGCAGCCCGGCTTCTCTTCTTTCTCCTTTGAGGAAAAGGACCTTTGATGACATCACATGGTCCATCACCATGGTGATGGATCATGTGATGAGCGCAGTGACGTCATCAAATGTCCTTTTTCCTCAAAGGAGAAAGAAGAGAAGCTGGGCTGCGCGAACAAGTGAATTAAGGTGAGTTAAACTTTTTTTTTTTTATTATTATTTTTTTTTTTAACCCCTCCATCACTATTTTACTAAGCATTCTGTTTTAAGGATGCTATTATTTTCCCTTATAACCATGTTATAAGGGAAAATAATAAAATCTACACAACACCTAACCCAAACCTGAACTTCTGTGAAGACGTTCGGGTCTGGGTACCAAACATGCCGATTTTTCTCATGCGTGTGCAAAATGCATTAAAACGCTTTGCACTCGCGGGGAAAAATCGCGCATGTTCCCACAACGCCCGTGTGAACCCAACCTTAAATGTTCTATTGGGACAACAACCCCTTTAATGATCAGTAGAGATCCAATCACTTGGGCCTACACTGACATTAACAATGAAGTGCCCACAATACTACATTAGCCCTGTACGGACGAGTGGCTTGGAGTGCTGCCGTGAGAAATTTTAAGGGGACACAGATTAAAGCTGTTCTGTGGCCCTCTTCATTCCCAGTATCGGTGGAGGTTGGACCTCCACAGATCATAAAGTGGTGGCTAAATTTTTTTTAAAGGGGTTATCCCATGATGGCCCGGGAGTGTGTCCTTTCTGCTGCGGCTCTCTGCCTGTAACTGTCACATTTTCTAACAGTAGATATATCTGGTGGCAGTTTGGGGTGGAAATGAGCATGTGCGACCACCTCATCGATATTACTGAGGTGGATAGAGAAATGAGGAAAAGAACAAAGAGCAGGTACCACTATACAGATGCATTTGCGTTTTATTGAACAAGTCCTTGGCTATACAACATTTTTAGTTACATGCAAAAGTTTTGAGATCCAGCTGCAGATGTGAAAAATGGAGAATATTTTTTTCATAGGACTTTGACTCCCATGTTTTAATAAAAATCTAAAACATTTTTATATTTAGTTTAAAATGATAATACACTTTGTTCTTTAAAATAAGAGAAAACGTGTCACTTCAAGTGTCTTTTATGGCTGCCTATTGAATAACCTAACATAAGACTTTTTTATTTAATTTTTTTGTCCTTGATGGAACAGTTTAATGTTTTTGTGCTTTTTCACTACTGACACTTGGTGTCTTCTCCACAGAAAGAGCCTGCAGAAGAGGCCTTGAAGAGTAACAACATGAACCTGGACCAGGCCATGAGTGAGTATTCATGAATGAACAGCAGTCAGGAGGTTTGATCTCTCCCAGCTAAGAAAGACTATACAGATCTGTGATACATTAGCTCAAGACTAAAGGGGGCCATACACATTACACTTTTGTTGGCTGAACCTGTCGAGAACAGCCGAATCGGCTGGCACACTAATATGTGCGAGGAGCTTTTGACTCTCCTCTGACAGATTATGTCGGGGGAGAGAAGGATTGGGCAAAACGAGTATTTTCGCCCAATCCTTTTGTTCTTCTGGGGAGATAATCCGTGGCCAGAACTGCCTGGCAGCAGCTTTCTGTGCACTCCCCAAAGCATACACCTACACATTCGATTCAGCCAAATACGTATGGGGAAGACAAGAGGGAGAAGAGAGAGATAGTTGGCCATACTCATTAGACAGCTGTCAACCCAAAGCTAGAGCGGAGAAAGCCACTACTAGACGCCTCTGGCAATGGCTTATCTCCCCAAGAACAAAAAGATCTGCAATTGGGAGACAGTAAGGAGGCCCTCATACACCTCAGAATTGGTGGTATTTCATGTATATGGCCGGTATGAGCAAATGTCTAATGTAGCCAGAAATAGATTGTCACTATGTGAGATTTCTCGTAAGCTTGGCAGCGTACCTCCGGGCTATGATAGCCAGTCGCAGCATCCAGCAGTCTGCAATCTATGTCAGCCAGGGGGCTGGATTTCAATGATAAATGTAACATGGACTCTTGCCCAGCTCCTCCCCGACCTTACCATGCCCCCTTTTTCGGAAAGTGTCGAGGTTGATGAACGCCACTTGTGCACGAAATTTGCACAAGTGGCGTTGAAAAAGTTGCAGACCTGCAGTTTGTGTGTATCCCAATGATAAATCGGGTCCATTATGTTTAAACCCAACACTGGAACATGTTGAGGTGTCTTACGCCTGTTGTGACTGCTGCACTCTGTATCCATTACTTTGCAGGTGCTCTCCTGGAAAAGAAGGTGGAAATGGACAAGCGTGGATTGGGAATGGCTGACTATAATGCTATGGTCGCCAAGCCCCTGAGCTGCCGCCCACCACCGATCTCCAAAGAGTCTTCCATGGACCGCCCCACTTTCCTAGATAAGGTAGTTGGGGGGGAAAAAAGAGGTTTTATAACATTTTTGTATTCTACGTTTTTTTAGATTTGTGTTGATTTTTTTTCTAGTGGATGTAGAAATGTTTTCTTTAATGCATCAAACTGAAATATTTAGTATATAGCGCGTCTGCTTTAAATGCTGCACTACATGGCGTTTCCTTGTGCTGCGTTCTGTACGAGTGGCGACAGGGGATATTATTGGCTGGTGCTGTTTGTGCATTTGGTGGTGTCACAGATACTTGAGTTGGCTTCACGCTCTGATATAACTTGATGTCTGCCGTCCTGCAGAATCTAGTTTGTGGGGGTGAGGCAGAGGATTAATGTTCTGCACAGTGAACAGCTGAGCTGTAGCAAAACACAGACTTCTGGCCATGTGCTTGTCTTCTCCTAAATGTCAGCAAAGCTATTAGGTCATGAGAAATCCCTGGCAGAGCGCTGTTGACTTCCCGGGCTGCAGTTAACGCTTTCTTCTCATATTCAGAAAGGAGGGATGAGCCTGAATATTGTAATGAAATAATATGGCGGTTGTCGTTCATATGTAGTCTGAAATAAAAAATGATCTTGTTAAGAATATGTTAAACATTACTATAAAGGCCATCCAGAAAAGGGCCCTTCGGCTATTATGTGTTTAGATAGATTGCTAATAAGTGTGTAAGGGGATTTCCATATTAGACACGATATGTTCTATTAGATCAGTATTGGTGTGACGGTGACCGCTAGGACACCCACAGATCACAAGACCGAGGACGCTATACCTCTAAAATAAAGGAAGCAGCAGATGAAGCATGCCCACTGCCTTCATTCTCTATAGGACCGCTGGAGATAGCCATACAGATATGTGGAGTGTTAGTGTGCCTGCTAGTCCTGTCGTTCCCTTCATTTAGAGGGCACAGGCCCTCCATTCTCGTCATCGATGTGGGTCCTAGTTTAAAGTGTTACAGATATAATATATATATATATATACACTCACACACCCACACTCTCACACACTCACTCCTCACCATTGAAATTGCAACATCATACAGGACAAGCCGCTAGGTTATGCAAATTGAGGAAGTAGCAGTTGTCACTAAGATGTGCAGATGATCACATTTTCAGACGCCTAGCTCCAGTCTGTGGCATGTGGGAGGGGCATAAAAGCCAGATTGAAACCAAAAAGTTTCTTAGCCACGTGAAACCTCGAACATCAGATCAAGTTGTGTGGGATGATTGGAATGCCTCCTGTTCATCAATGTGCCCATTATCTATGCATGCCATAAACTGAGCAAAACAGAATCATTGTATTTTGAGACCTTGGTTTATCACTCCAGCAGATCGGTACATGCCTAGGCCGAGATTTCAGCACTGGTCAACACTTTGTCTCCCGGTGGTTAGGAGAACAACGGTGAACTGAAATGACAGCAAGAGGTGCACAGAGGCGAGCCTCTGATTAGAAGAATGTTGCTTAGTGATCTGTTCTGTACTGCAAGTGAAGTTGGACGTCACATCCCAAGCCTAGGGCGGCAAACAGTGTCTATACAAACTGTCAGAAGGAGCTTGCATGACATTGGGCTATGAGCAAGACATCCAGCTACAGGTGTCCATTGACCTCATGCTGACGCTCTCAAAGGCTTCCATGGTGCACAGTAAGACTGCAATTGAGGCAGGATTGGAAGTATTTCCTCTTCAGCGAGGAGTCAGGCGCTTGTCTCTGATGCAGTGATAGTTGGTGATTGGTCTGGAGAGGCCTTTACAGGGGAACATCACACCGGTCCTTCTCCTGGGATTATGGTGTGGGGTGGCATAATGTACATTAGTTGGGACTCTCTAGTCTACATTTCAGGTAACCCAACACCTCAGCATTACATTGACACCAAGTTGCATGTTGCTTTTGCTACTGTGAGCAACCTGCGTGGCCTAAAAGTGCTGCCATGGCCTGTAGCATCTCCAGACTTGTCTCCTATTGAGCACATCTGGACATTATCAGCAAGTGCAAAGGGAGCTGGCAGCAGCGGATTTTGCTGATTTGCGTGACCAAGTGCATTCAGCGTGGCAGAACGTTACTCAGACAACCGTTAATAGCCTCATTGATATCATACCATTCCATTTTTGTATCATTTGCATCATTAACATGTTTCAATCACGTGAATTTCTGTAATTCCATGGCTTTTCCTTCTTGGTTTTGCAATTTTAATGTTGAGTGTATAAAAAAAATATTATATATAATATATACAGTGGATATAAAAAGTCTACACACCCCTGTTAAAATGTCAGGTTTCTGTGATGTAAAAAAATGAGACAAAGATAAATCATTTCAGAACTTTTTCCACCTTTTAAGGCCTGTTTCCTAAAACGTGGGTGCGTTGCGGGAAAATGCGCAATTTTTCAGCGCGAGTGCAAAACATTGTAATGCGTTTTGCACGCGCGTGAGAAAAATCGGCATGTTTGGTACCCGGACTTCTTCACAGAAGTTCGGGTTAGGTGTTGTGTACATTATATTATTTTCCCTTATAACATGGTTATAAGGGAAAATAATAGCATTCTTACTACAGAATGCATAGTACAATAGGGCTGGAGGGGTTAAAAAAAATAAAAAAAAATAATTTAACTCTCCTTAATCCACTTGCTCGCGCAGCCCGGCTTCTCTTCTGTCTTCATCATTGCTGTGCACAGGAATAGGACCTTTTGATGACGTCACTGCGCTCATCACATGGTCCATCACATGATATTTTACCATGGTGATGGATCATGTGATGACCATAGTGACGTCACCACAGGTCCTTTTCCTGTACACAGCAAAGAAGACAGAAGAGAAGCCGGGCTGCGTGATCAAGTGGATTAAATTATTATTTTTTAACCCCTCCAGCCATATTGTACTATGCATTCTTTATTAAGAATGCTATTATTTTACCTTATAACCATGTTATAAGGGAAAATAATAAAGATCGGGTCCCCATCCCAATAGTCTCCTAGCAACCGTGCGCACAAAGAGGAGCATGCTGCGATTTTCACGCAACGCACAAGTGATGTGTGAAAATCACTGCTCATGTGCACAGCCCCATAGAAATGAATGGGTCCGGATTCAGTGCGGGAATCTCGCCCGTGTGAAAGGAGCCTAATGTGACCTATAAACTGTACAACTCAATTGAAAAACAAACCGAAATCTTTGAAGTAGAGGGAAGAAAAAATATAAAAATAAAATATGGTTGCATCAGTGTGCACACCCTTAAACTGATACTTTGTTGAAACACCTTTTGATTTTATTACAGCACTCAGTCTTTTTGGGTATGAATCTATCAGCATGGCACATTTTGACTCTGCAAGATTTGCCCACTCTTCTTTACAAAAACACCCCAAACCTGTCAGATTGCGAGGGCATCTCCTGTGCACAGCCCTCTTCAGATCACCCCACAGATTTTGCATCGGATTCAGGTCTGGGCTCTGGCTGGGCCATTCCAAAACTTTCAATCTTCTTCTGGTGACGCCATTCCTTTGTTGATTTGGATGTATGCTTTGGGTCGTTGTCATGCTGAAAGATGGCTCCTATTCATGTTCAGCTTTCTAGCAGAAGCCTGAAGGTTTTGTGCCAATATTGACTGGTATTTGGAACTGTTCATAATTCCCTCTAGCTTAACTAAGGCCCCAGATCCAGCTGAAGAAAAACAGCCCCTTGGCATGATGCTGCCACCACCATGCTTCACTGTGGGTATGGTGTTCTTTTGGTGATGTGCAGTGTCGTTTTTGGGCCAAACATATCTTTTGGAATTATGGCCAAAAAGTTCAACCTTGGTTATATCAGACCATAACATTTTTTCCCACTTGTTTTTGGGAGACTTTAGATGTGTTTTTGCAAAATGTAGCCTGGCTTGGATGTTTTTCTTCGTAAGGGTATTTTTACACTTGCGGCAGGACGGATCCGACAGGCTGTTCATCCTGTCGGATCCGTCCTTCCACTATTTCGCTGTGCCGCTGGACCGCTGCTCCGTCCCCATTGATTTTAATGGGGGCGGAGCTCCGGCGCAGCACGGTAGTTCACGGCGAAAGGCTGCCAGAATAAAAGTCCTGCATGTCCGACTTTTTAGTCCGGCGGCCTCTCACCGCGAACTTCCGTACGGCGCTGGAGCTCCGCCCCCGTCCCCATTATAGTCAATGGGGACGGAGCGGCGGCACGGCGAGATAGCGGAAGGACGGATCCGACAGGGTGAACAGCTTTTCGGATTCGTCCTGCCGCAAGTGTGAAAGTACCCTAAGAAAAGGCTTTCGTCTTGCCACTCTACCCCATAGCCCAGACTTTTGAAGGATACAGGAGATTGTTGTCACATGTACCACACAGCCAGTACTTGCCAGATATTCCTGCAGCTCCTTTAATGTTGCTGTAGGCCTCTTGGTAGCCTCCCAGACCAGTTTTCTTCTCGTCTTTTTATCAATTTTGCAGGGACGTCCAGTTCTTGGTAATGTCACTGTTGTGCCATATTTTCTTCTCTTGATGATGACTGTCTTCACTGTGTTCCATGGTATATCTAATGCCCTGGAAATTCTTTTGTCCCCTTCTCCTGACTGATACCTTTTAACAACGAGATCCCTCTGATGCTTTGGAAGCTCTCTGTGGGACTAAGAAAATTTCAGGAAAGACCAACTAGAGCAGCTGAACTTTAATTGGGCTTAATCAGAGGCACTTTAATAACATGATTTCTCGCCCATTTTCCTTGGGGGACACAGACCTTGGGTATAGCTCAGCTCCCTAGGAGGCGTGACACTAAGTAAAACTGTTAAGCCCCTCCTCCATCAGCTATACCCTCAGCCTGGAGATAGAGGCTACCAGTTTTAGCTTAGTGTCCAAGGAGGCAAGACACTCCCTGCTACTGCAGGGCTGTTTTCTCCTTGTTATTTTTACTTTTTCTTCTAATTTTGTTATTTTATTTTTTCCTAGGGATACCAGAGACGCATTTGACCTCTCTGCTCTCCCGGGGTTGAGCTGCGCCAGTGCCAACTTATCTGCACTGCTGCCTCCCCCACAGAAGCAATAGGAGGATCTGGGCAGCAATGGCTCCCCTACATCCCGCCAGCTAGGGGGTCGCCCGCACGCCAAGCCCCTCTTCCAGCTTCCTGCCACTGCGGTGCCAGTGGCTGAAGGGGCGACCCTGCTGGAAAGGACTGAGGGTGAAGACGTCGCACGGTGAGATGGCTATTCCAGCCCATACCCCGTCCCTATCTGCAGCATCTACCCCTCTGGGTAAGGGGGGCACCCGTGGTCGCTCATTCTGAGCGCTCATCTGCAGGACAATGCAGCACAGCAGCATCCTCAGCACCCCCACGCTTTTCCCCCCCACGCTGCTATCTTTCTCCCCCCCCCCCCCCCCCCTCATCGGGGCTGACTCCATTTTTCTCTTCTCTCTCTCCCCCTTCCCGCCGAGAACGGGGGGCGGGGCTTAGCGGTCCCGGCAGGGGGGCGGGGCTTCCGCGCGTCATTTTGGGGGCGGAGCTACGTTCTCCTTCACAGGAGACATTTCAAGCGCTGGAGGGGGCGGAGCTTGTTCCCCGCGCTTTCTGCTGAGGTTTCCCGCGCTTCCTCACTCCTGACAGGAAGCTGGGACACGGTGGGGGACTCTAACCTCCTGTGTACATCGCTCGGCTTCTGTGGGCGCTCTCTGCTGCTCTCTGCTGTTCACTGCTTCTCTGCTGCTGCTGATCTGGGCCATCTCCTGACGTTCTTCTGAGGCACTGGTAGGACAGTTAACCCTCTCCTAACCCTCCTGGTCATAGCTGCTATAACCCTTTGTGGTCTCTATATTAGAGTACAACCACACTTCAGCATGTCAGATCCCACAGGTGCCCCCAAACCCTGGTACCATGCCTGTACCGCCTGTAAGGAACTTTTTCCGCGTGGGCAATCTGAGCCGCATTGCCTTGCATGTCAGGCCCCGGTGCAGGGCCCGCTTCCCGCTGCGCCCCCCGGTGCCTCTGAACCCCCTGACTGGGCTAGGTCTCTGTCTCAGGCGGTGGAAAGCCTTACACACGTAGTGGGCCGTCTCGTGGATAGACCGCCTCTCCCGCAGGCTGCCACAATCCCTGTCGCACCCGCTGGGACTACCGTTTCTGCCGCCCCCACTGGTTCCCTGCCTCCCAGCGAATCTTCCAGGGCCCGGCATACTCAGAAACGTTCAAGGGTTGAGCGCACATCTTCTCCAGATGCTTCGCTCTCTCCGCCATGCGTGCGAGCTCAGTCAAGTCTATCCTCTCAAAGGGATACGCTTTCTGAGGGAGAACTGGCGGATTCGGACGTGGACATGGACTCAGAGCTTCCGTCCAAATTGGCGTCCGCGGTGGGGCATCTTGTCACTAGCATCCGTGATACCTTTCAGCTACACGATGACCCCCCCAGCTCTGAACAGGCCGGCGTGTCCTTTCTCCGCCCCAAACAGGCCTCCAAGGTTTTTCCCATACACGCTGATTTTTCTTCTGTGGTATCCAAGGCTTGGACTCGGCCTAACGTCCGCTTTATTACACCCAAAAAGCTGGACATTTGTTATCCCTTTCCAGCGGATTCTGTGACCACGTGGACATCCCCGCCTAAGGTTGATCCTCCCGTGGCTCGCCTGTCCAAAAGCACTACTATTCCTGTACAGGACGGATCTTCCCTCCAGTCTGTTGAGGACCGTCGTACGGAATCCCTCTCCAAGGCCATATTTACTGCCTCTGGTTCGGCCCTTAGACCGGTCTTTGCCTCCGCCTGGGTTGGCAAAGCGGTCTCTGAATGGGGTTTGCAACTGGAACGGGAGTTAGGGTCGGACGTCCCTGTTCAGGACCTCCGTTCCTTAGCCCAACTAATTGTTCAGGCCGGAAAATTCGTCTGTGAGGCCTCCCTTGATGCGGGTGCCCTCATTGCCCGTTCCTCTGCCCTGGCAGTTTCTGTCAGGAGGGAACTCTGGCTGAAGGTTTGGGCGGCGGACGCCGCTTCCAAACGCTCTTTGGCCGGCCTACCATTCACGGGTTCCCGCCTGTTCGGAACCCGTCTGGACGAACTTATATCAGAGGCCACGGGTGGGAAGAGTACTCACCTCCCCCAGTCCAGGCCAATGGGCGCCCCCCGTGGTCGCGCTGGTTCGTCCCGTTTTCGGTCCTTTCGCAAGCCCACCGGGTCTAGACCCGCGGCCAGTTCTTCTTCCTCTGGCCCAGCCCAGGATAGACGCAAGAAGCCGTTTTTTCGGACGCAACCTACCTGGCGCAAGTCCCAGCCTGCACGGGCTCCCACAGGCCAGCAGCCCTCTGCCTGAAGGTGCGCCCCCACCCACCCGGGTGGGGGGCCGCCTTCTCCTATTCAGGAACGTATGGCGGGCCCACATCTCAGACGCATGGGCGCTCGAGATTGTATCTTGCGGATACAAAATCGAATTTGCGTCCATTCCGCCAGACCGTTTCTTCCGATCCCGTCCTCCGCGAGATCCCGTACGAGTGGCCGCCTTCTTCGCGGCCATTCACTCTCTAATGGACAAGGGTGTCGTCGCCCCCGTGCCTCCGACGGAAAGGTTCAGGGGGTTCTACTCGAACCTCTTTGTGGTTCCCAAGAAGGAAGGCTCAGTGCGTCCGATCTTGGACCTAAAACGCCTGAACCGTTTTCTCCGACTGCAGAGATTCCGGATGGAGTCTCTCAGGTCCGCAGTGGCCTCCCTGGAAAGAGGGGATTTCATGGCCTCAATCGACATTCAGGATGCATACCTCCACGTTCCGGTTGCTCCATGTCATCACCGCTTCCTGCGCTTTGCGGTGGGGGACGATCACTTCCAATTCGTCGCCCTTCCCTTTGGTCTGGCGACTGCTCCTCGAGTGTTCACCAAGGTCCTGGCCCCTGTCTTGGCCCTTCTACGTTCAAGAAGTGTTTTTCTTCTCCCATACTTGGACGACATCCTGGTCAAGGCACCCTCCTTCTCTCAGACATCCCGCAGTGTGGAACTCACTCTGGAGACCCTGACGCGGTTCGGTTGGATTATCAACCACCCCAAATCTTCCCTTACCCCCTCCAGACGGCTGATCTTCCTGGGGATGCTCCTGGATACAGAGTTGGCGGAGGTCCGCCTTCCGTCGGACAAGCGTCTGGCCCTTCGCGGGTCGGTTCGCAGTCTCCTCCGTCATCACCGCCCTTCCCTCAGATCCAGCATGCGGTTGTTGGGAAAGATGGTTGCCTGTTTCGAAGCGGTGCCGTTCGCACAATTCCGATCCCGCACCTTTCAGAGGGCAATTCTGTCGGCCTGGGACAAATCACTGAGGAGTCTGGACAGGACCTTTCTTCTGCCTCCCCTGGCTCGAGCTTCCCTCGGCTGGTGGTTGCATATCCCTCTAAGGGGGAAGTCCTTCCTTCCACTGAACTGGCTGGTGATTACCACAGATGCCAGCTTACGGGGGTGGGGGGGGGGGTTTTCCCTCCCCGGTCCGTCCAGGGCGTTTGGTCTCTATCGGAGTCCAGACTTCCAATCAATATTCTGGAACTGAGGGCGATTCTTCTGTCCCTCAGACACTGGACCCATCTGCTGAGGGGCCACCCTGTTCGGATCCAATCGGACAATGCCACGGCTGTGGCATACATAAACCATCAGGGAGGCACTCGCAGCGCTGCAGCGATGCAAGAGGTGACCCTCATTCTCCTCTGGGCGGAGACGCACGTGCCGGCCTTATCTGCGATTTACATCCCGGGGGTGGACAACTGGGCGGCGGATTTCCTCAGCCGGTCCACCATCGACCCGGGAGAATGGTCCCTGCACCCAGAGGTGTTCGAAGCCCTTTGTCTTCGCTGGGGTCGCCCCGACGTGGACCTCATGGCCTCCAAATTCAACCACAAGGTCCCCCTATACCTGGCCAGGGCACGGGACCCGAAGGCATACGGCGCCGACGCGCTCGTCCTTCCGTGGCGCGAATTCTCCCTTCTGTACGTCTTTCCTCCTTTTCCCCTCCTGCCACGGGTTCTTCGGAGGATCGCGGCAGAGGGCGTCCCCGCGATTCTAATCGCCCCGGATTGGCCCCGCCGGTCTTGGTACGCCGACCTAATGTTGCTGTTGGCAGACGCACCGTGGCCACTGCCCTCCAGGGAAGACCTTCTCTCTCAGGGACCGATCTTCCACGAGCATTTAGGCTCGCTACGTTTGACGGCGTGGCTATTGAGACCGCCGTCTTAACGCGACGGGGTTTCTCCGCGGACGTAGTCCGCACCATGATCCGGGCTCGTAAGCCCGTATCCTCTAGGATCTACTATCGGGTTTGGAGGTCCTATCTGGGGTTCTGTGAGTCCCGGAGCATCCCACCTCTCCGGTTTTCTCTTCCCACAATCCTGTCCTTCCTCCAGTCGGGTCTGGACCTGGGGCTGTGCCTCAGTTCTCTGAAGGGTCAGATTTCGGCGCTGTCTATTCTTCTCCAGCGTCCCCTGGCCCCTCTAGGGCCAATTAAGACCTTTTTACAAGGGGTGGCTCACTCTGTTCCGCCGTACCGCCCTCCAGTTCCTTCCTGGGACCTGAATGTGGTGCTCTCGGCGCTCCAATCAGCCCCCTTCGAGCCTTTACGGGAGGTCTCCCTTCGCCTTCTGTCCTGCAAGGTCATCTTTCTTGTGGCCGTCACGTCTCTCCGACGGGTGTCGGAGTTAGCGGCTCTTTCTTGCTCCGAACCTTTCCTGATCTTCCACCAGGATAAGGTTGTGCTTCGGCCTGTCCCGACTTTCCTGCCAAAGGTGGTCTCCGCCTTTCACATCAATGAGGACATCGTCCTTCCGTCGCTCTGTCCCTCTCCTTCCCACCCCAGAGAACGGGAACTGCACCGTCTGGATGTGGTCAGGGCGTTGAGGATTTACTTGGAGGTCACCGGGTCCTTTCGGCGCACGGACTCCCTGTTTGTGGTTCCGGAGGGTTCGCGCAAAGGGTTGGCGGTCTCCAAGGTGGCTATTGCCCGTTTCATTAAACTGGCGGTGTCTGAGGCTTATCGAGCCAAGGGCAGACCTCCGCCTTTTGGCGTCACTGCTCATTCCACCAGAGCAGTCGGAGCTTCCTGGGCGCAGAGGCATCGGGCCTCGGCTGAACAGTTGTGCAAAGCAGCCACTTGGTCCTCTCTGCACACTTTCACAAAGTTCTATAGGGTGCATACGCATGCATCAGCGGATGCTGCGTTGGGCCGCCTGGTTTTGCAGGCAGCGGTTTCCTGATGCTCTGGTGGTGTTCCGCCTTGGGTTTGTGGTCCCTCCCTTCTTGGACTGCTCTTGAACGTCCCAAGGTCTGTGTCCCCCAAGGAAAATGGGCGAGAAAAGGAGATTTTTGTATAACTTACCAGTTAAATCTCTTTCTCGCTCTTCCTTGGGGGACACAGCACCCACCCTTCTGTGTTTGGTTACAGGGTTATGGTCTGGCGCCCCGTTGGGTTGCTGGCTGGTTGTTTCCGTTATTGGTTGTTATCCTTTCACTACTTGGACACGCAACTGGTAGCCTCTATCTCCAGGCTGAGGGTATAGCTGATGGAGGAGGGGCTTAACAGTTTTACTTAGTGTCACGCCTCCTAGGGAGCTGAGCTATACCCAAGGTCTGTGTCCCCCAAGGAAGAGCGAGAAAGAGATTTAACTGGTAAGTTATACAAAAATCTCCTTTTTGAATGTGATTGCTTAATTCTGAACACAGCTACACGCCCAGTTATAAGAGGGTGTTCACACTTATGCAACCAAAAGAAATCAGTTTGTTTTTCAATTGAGTTGAACGGTTTATAGGTCACATTAAAAGTGGAAAAAGTTCTGAAATGATTTATCTTTGTCTCATTTTTTCACTTTACAAAAACCTTACATTTTAACAGGGGTGTGTAGACTTTTTATATCCACTGTATTTTTGGTTTCATTGTGTTATTAGCATCCTATCTTTTCCCTTTCTGTGTCTAGAAAATCTACCATTTAAAAGCTAGAAGGACTTTCCCCGATCTAGAAGTACAATTTGTCATTAGCTATAACTACTGTTGGTGTCATGAAGTCTAGTCTGATAACTGCTCTCCGTTCTTTGTTAGTCACTGTCTTGTTGTTCATTCCACTAATTTCATGTTGCCTCCTCTCTCTGGTGCTGATGGACCAACTCCAGCTCACCATCTCTCTCTCCAATCAGGATGGCGGCCTAATGGAAGAGCCCTCTACTTCACCATTTTTGCCTTCACCAAGCCTGAAGCTCCCCCATCCAAATAGCGCACTCCCTAACCAGGCCATTGGTGGCATGACACCAGGCCTAAACATGCAGAACTTGAATTCCTCTAGACAGGTAACATTTATCTGTGGGTCAGAATCATTGTTTCTGGGCAACAGATCTCTGTTTAGACAGCACGATCTACTGCCTAGAAAACATAATTGGTATCCCTGCATGAACGACAGGATCACTCAATGAATGAGCGTTTTGCTCGTTCATCGGGTGATCGGCATCACATTTAGACGGGCAGATTGTCGGGAGCGAGCCTTCGCAGGAACGGTTATTCCCGATAATCTGGACGATTATTGGTACGTCTAAATCCTCTGGTGGAATAGATGTGTATAATATAATTATCTGTGCATACAATGGTCATATCTTACTAACCTTTTTAAACTCCATGTAGATACAGAGTGGCAATCTGGGCATGTTTGGCAATAGTGGAGCAGCACAAGCCAGGTCCATGCAACAGCCACAGCAGCCACCAGTGCAACCTCTCAACTCATCCCAGCCTAGTCTTCGTGCTCAAGTGCCTCAGTTTTTATCCCCTCAGGTTAGTTTATGCCATTTATTATACTTTTTATTTTCATATTTATGGGTATCTTTAATATTTGCTCATCAGTAGGATACAGGTAATAGGACGTATTATGAATAGTAAAGTGGCCATTGGCAAATGTTGGTCAGTTTCAGCAGGATTAGCTGACTATCCAAGGTGTAGGGTGGTCACCAAACTCCTCCCCAAAGGCAAATGTTGCAGGAGACAGTGATCAGGTACAATGAAATGGCAGGATCCTTTGTTCCCATGGGCCATTTGATGCCGCTGAAGGGGAATTGTCCCCTTTCTGCCTATTAAAAATAGAGGCATGCTTGGCCAAGCATGCATATGTCTGGAAGAATAGTTGTCGGCAGAACAGGCAATCTGCAGACAGCTTAAAGGGCTTTTCTGGTTATGATTATATTTTAAGTCGTGCCACCAGCCTGTCTCCTGAAAAAGATGATTCATACTTGCTTGCTCCACCATGCTCATGTCCTCGGCGCTGTCTCTATCGTCTGGACCCCACAATGTTTTCTTCTGGTGGTACATGGACATGATCACATGCACCTCCACAAGCCTTCACCGCTGAAGCCAGTCATTGGCTGGAGAGCTACATGTGATCATGTCCATAGCCAGCCGCATGTAAACACTGTGCAGGACTGGAAAATGGACATCCAGGAGGACCACAGCAACATAAGGCGTGTAAGTATGAATCTTCTTTTTCATGAAGCAGGCTGGGTCCATTGCGTAAAATGTAAATATAACTGGAAGCCCCCTTTAAGAGGCAGGACACCAAAGAGAAAAACTTCAGCGTCGCCAATACCTCCAAGTAAATTCCTAAGTCCAGCAGCTCGAGGTCTCCCTTAGGTCATTGGCATATTCTTAATGAAGTTAAATAAACCTACAGCCTTCTTGAGCCACCAAAGGACAACCTGAATGTCCAGCACAAAAAAGGATTTTCTCCCAAAAGTGTATCTTTCTTCCAAAAATAAATCTGCTAATGTCCATTGAGCAGAAATTAGCAATTAATCGTAGGCCTCATGCACACGACCATTCCATTTTTTTGAGATCCGCAAAAAAACAGAAGCCGCCCTTGTGCCTTCCGCAATTTGCCGCAAAACGGACATGTTATATTTTTTGGGCGGGGCCACGGAACGGAGCAACGGATGCGGACAGCACACAGAGTGCTGTCCGCATCTTTTGCGGCCCCATTGAATTTAATGGGTCTGCACCCAAGCAGCAAAAACTGCAGCTCTGATGCTGAACCAAACCACCTTTATAGGCATTCAGACATAGGGCATCATTTACTATGCCCCCTGCTCCAGTCAAAAACTTTTTAAAGGGAACCTGTCACCTCTACTATGCTGCTTTCACTGAGCGTTTCTAAATGTTCACTGTGTTACCCTAAACATATAAATTACACTTTTAATTTCAGTTGCAGACAAATTCAATAAGTATTATGCATTTTTGTACTTCCCGCCTTTTATGCAAATTAACATAAGAGTCATATCTTACTTGTGTGACCAGAGAAGAGGTTAATTTGCATATGTATCAAATCGTTTTTTTTACACAATAAAAGCACACAGAGCTATGGGGACTGGGTATTGCGGATGTGCTAGCGGCCATCTAGCAACCCATGGCCTCAGCTCTATACACAAAATCCAGGTGACAGGTTCCCTTTAAATGCTGTTTCTACATAGACATTGTCACCTCCGGAAAGAGGACATGGCCCACATTCTGCTTGAGATCTACGCCGGTTATGAGCTGTCATAGATTTTATTACAGGCACAAAGACTAAAAGAGGATGTACCTAATTTATGGTGAGGCGTGTGCGTGTCATAAATTTAGGCGCATCCTCCCACCAGCATGCAGGTCAAGACTGGCATATGAAATGCCGGTCTTGATAAATTACCCCCATAGACTGTCCCAGGAGGGTACAAGGGGAATTTTCAGAATAATCTTGTTCTCTGTTGCACGCTTAACTCGAGCACTAAAACTATTGCTGCTGTTTTATAGTCGGTCCTTACTGATAATGTATAGTTTTATGTTCCGTGAATGCTGCTAAGAAACCTGTGGGTATTACTGGAAGCAACAAGCTTAACACTTATTAATTTCCCTTGGTGCTGAGAATTTACATTCTTCTGAGCATATGTAAGTAACATTCATTTACATTACTAAAGTGCAAGTAAATAATGTTGGCTTTCCTGTGTCTTCTTATCCCGCAGGTTCAAGCACAGCTTTTGCAGTTTGCAGCAAAAAACATTGGTCTCAACCCTGCACTATTAACCTCGCCAATTAATCCTCAGCATATGACCATGTTGAACCAGCTCTACCAGCTGCAGCTGGTGAGTACTTATCATTAGAACCGTCGTATGTTGCCTACAAAATATCTCCTAGCACACTTCTCATGTCTGATATCCGTGTCCACATGTGCTGTGCCCTCGTGTGTGACCCTCCAGAATTTGCTCTGCCCAGGCCACATTGAAGCGTAGTCTGTTGCAGGCGCAAGGCTCCTTCCATATGGTTACGGGGTTACTTCTAAGGGTGGGTTCACATCACGTTTTTGCTATCCATTTAAAGCAGGGGTGCACAAACTTTGGCCCGGGGGACACATGTGGCCCTTGATACCATTCTGTGCTGCCCCCAACCATCTGGTAACAGACATGTATGTCTATGTTTTGTGGCTGCTCACATGTATTTTTCATGTATTTCTCCCATTAGATGGGAGAACTGGAACTAGACATTAATGGTATATACTGTGTGTTCAATATGCCATAAATACAGGATTTTAGTTGTTAATACCCCTTTAAATGTTATTTTCAGCCCTTGTCATTGGTTCAGTTTGGCAATGTGGCCCCCAACCAGAAAACATTATGCACCCCTAGTTTAAAGTATACATTGGGGGGAGTATACAAAAGCGTAGCACACCACGCTTTTCTATCCCGTAAAAGTCCAGCTCATTGGAACTCCATGGTGAACGTATACAGTTTTTGTACATTTTGCCCCCAAAAAAGTGACGTGACCCCTCCCTCACTGATAGAGGTTGTAGTCAAATAGGATGCAGTTTGTGCCACTTATTTTTGTTTTTATGAAGATTGATGACTGGCGCAGTTTACACGTCCAGTATTTTCAGTGTTTTCTTCACTCTGACCCATTTCCCGTGCACCTGCAGGCGTATCAGCGTTTACAACTCCAGCAGCAGATGTTACAGGCTCAGCGTAATGTTTCCGGACCCATGAGACAACAGGAGCAGCAAGTAGGTCAAACCTCCTTATCTGTGCCCAGCTCTGTCTGTAAACGTGAGCGTTAGTGGTGACTGCCTGTAGCTGCAGATGTCTGGCTTGGCTCCGTCATTGCCTCGGGTAGCAATTATTTCTTTCCAGTAAAATGTTCTTGCTACCTTGTTTTCATAAACTTGCCGAGTGGAAAACAGACTTGTTAGAAATAGGAGATAAATATATCTTCTTCACTGTGGAAATGCCTGCCTTTTTTGTCTGTTGGAAGTCAGCCGCTGGCAGAAGGAGGATTCTGCTGACACGTATCCTGACTCCCTCAGTATAAATGTACATCTGGATCGGCCTCAAGGTTGCATGCCTGTTGTAGGGGATAAGAGAGGAGGCTGCCAGACACCTCCTCCTCGCCCCTTCTATCTCCTGGGAACGCAGGATTGAGCATAACTTATCCCCCCCCCCCCCCCATATACATCAGATTGTGAGCAGATCCTACCATCAGTTATGATCTCTCTGGCCACTGACACACATTAACACAACCAGTCCTTACACTTTGTTAACACTCCTTTCCAACTTTGCCTAAAGGGATTTTCCAGTTTCAGAAAAAATATAGTTTTTCTCTCCTGTATGCAGCTTATTGACGCCAATTTTTTGTTGTGCCCCATCCATTTTGTTTACGTCCCAGAGCTTGACTTGATGGGATGTCAGTAGTGTCAGCTTCATGCTGATACAAAAATTCCCAGCACCCACTTCTCGGCTCTTTGCTGGGTTTCACTGCCCGCCCCCAATTACTTTGTTTTATTATCTTACTGTTTGCCCAGGACCTGTCCCAGTCATCGTACCCCATGCAGTGACCCAGTGCCCCTCCATCGTGGTAAAATAAAGGCAATTGCTTCCGGTGCGCATGCATTGATCCACCTATTGTCTGCTGGGTCCGCTCATGCGTGTTACACAGCACACAAAATAATCACATGATCACTGACATTCTGTTGACAGGGTGGTGTAAGGGAGACGTTCATGTAATACACAGATGCCTCAAATCCACCAGATCAACAGCCACTGCTTGTTAGGCGCACTCCAGAAAAATTGAAGATTTCTCAATAAAACCAACACATGTCTTAGCTTATGAACCCATCGCATTGCAGACTTTACTAATCTCCAGATATAGATTTGTATACGGATTACTTTCCTTGCTTGATTCGATATCTTGTCCATCTCATTCTCTTGCTCCTTTGTTGCAGGTTGCACGTACAATCAATAACATGCAGCAGCAGATACAGCAACATCAGCGCCAGCTAGCCCAGGCCCTGCTTATGAAGCAGCAGCCTCCCCATCCTCATCCGCCATTACATCCTCCTGCAGGCAAGTCAGCACTGGACGGCTTCTCCCCCCACCCTGCTGGGTCAAGCCTGACTGACCTGCACACCAAAGAACAGCAGCCTTCTTCTAATACCTACTCTCCATACCCAGTTGGTATGTATGAATACGCTGTTTTATATAGAGAGCTGGGTATGTGTAATTCCCCGCATGGTGTGTCCAGGATCGGTAAAGCAGATCTCTTGTTCTTGGTTCATCGGAAGCTACCGGTAGTTTTCAACCCTCCTTTGATAGTTAGTTATTAGGACAGTTTGGTGAGTTTACTTCTAATGCCGCCAAAAAAACTCAATCCGTTTTAAATGATAAAAAAATTCTGTGCGGTCAGTATACTGAACATTTCTGTTTTATTAAATACTTATATACCCTTAGAAATAACAATTCTGCAGCATCTTTTCTTATAACTTTGCATTGTGCTGTTCCTCTGTTCTCCTTCCTAGAAAATTATGAATGAATCGACAACTGGATGTTACCATTCTCCTTGTCTGTGTCATCACAGATTAAATGGTATTAAACTGCCACCTGGTAACACCCAGTTGTCTATTTATTCATATTTTCAGCAAGAATGACAGAGGAACAGTACAGTAATAAGAGGATGCCCTAGAATTGTTGTTTTATGGGAAATACAATTGTAGACAAAAACACATGTCAGTAGAGCCGACCAGTCTACTTTAATTTCTCACAAGATCTTAAAAGTTTGGTGGAGCTCCATTTTTTCTGATAGAAGGCTTAAAAGCCCACAAATAAACAGATATTTAAAGAGGCTGTCCACTGTCAATTCCAGATGGAGGTCCGTAAAAGGACTGCTGTCTGTCTGGGAATGCGAAGCTCTGCTACTTAGAAACCATGGGGCTTCAACCACCATAAGGCTGTATTAAGAAATTAATCAAAGCAAATGATTTGGCCATATGATAAAGTAGTCAATACATTTAAAGGGGCCGGCCACCTTTTTGGCAAAGCACCCTAACAGCTAGACCTGCAGAAGTGAAGCATACTTGCCTGCTCACCGCTGCTGGATCCTGGCCCTTTCACTCCCCGGCCTCAGCTGCCTCACTCAGGTCCCCCGCTGTAAACATCCGATTTGACACCACTGCAGCGGTGACCTGACCCCCTTGCGTCATGCCAATTGGCCATGTGATGGAAAGGAGTCAAATCACCATTGCTGCAGTATCAAAGCGGATGTCTATATTGGGAGACCCCAGCAAGGCAGCCGAAGACCAGCGGCGGGGAGCAGGTAAATATGCCTTCCTTTTGCAGGTCTGGCCAGGAGAGGGGTTTCCCAAAAGGTGGCCAACCCCTTTAAAGTGAATTTATGCCTTTTTTATAGTGAAAGTATACCCCTTAATATACAAACCTATTCCTTCTTTTCAGTTCCTGGATTAAATCCCACCATGAATGTAAGCACTATGGACATGACTGGCAGTCTGTCAGTGAAGGACACATCCCAGTCTCAGTCTCGTCTGCCTCAGTGGACTCACCCCAACTCAATAGACAGCCTGGCAAACTCTTCTTCACCTCTCGACCCTAGTCCTGGCAAACAGAGTAAGACTAAATCCATAAGATCCAGTCACAGTACAGATATACAGTGGTTCCTCAGACTACAATTGGTTCTGGGACGGTTATTGTATGTTGTAATCATTTTTAACTTGAGTCCATAACTCTATGGGAAATCAGTCATTGGTTCCAAAGCCACTAAATGCAACGCCAAGATAAGAGGAAAATATGTAGCTAACTAAGATAAAGGAAGTCCTTCTATATAACAGACAGGGATAGCTGCTGTGGTGAGGGCAGGAGCTTCTTCAGGGTCCCAGAAGAATAAATTGGAACTGGTGTCCTAAGGAGCTGTTCATCCTGGCACAGAGAGCAGTGCAGGTCATGTAGTACCGCACTGTACTGTAAGGAGGCGCTACTAGACTAATACAGATGTTTTAGCAGAGGAATGATCATATTAATTGGTTGGATCGGAGTCTGCGTCATTACATGTGGAGTCTAGTTTTAACTTACAGTTGCCCAGAAAAGACCATTGTAAGTTGAAAATAATGTATCCTGAGGATCTTGAAGGACCACAGTATATAATTAGGCTTGAGCGAATCGAGCTTCGAATCTTAGGTCCGAAGTCGATTCGTTCAAACACCAGTTTTAATGCTGTCTGGAGACCCTTCTCTGTATAGCATTAAAATATATGATGTCTGTGGAGGCAAAATTTGTTTCACGTGTCTTTGGTGAAGGAATTCGGTATTCATTTCTGCATCTTTAAAAACATTTAAAGTTATGATTCCGAAGTTGGGTTTGGTACCTCGGTACCAGCCAGTACCAAACCCGACTTTGGATTCATAAATTTAAAGATATTTTATTTTTTTAGATTATTTTTATTGTAGTTTTCTATTCTAATCAGAACAATAGATTTTCTTTCTTTTTACAAGCTTTTTTTAGAATTGTATAGTCCCTTGTTTTTTTTTTAAAATGTTTTTAAAGATGCAGAAATTAATACTGAATTCATTCACCAAACTCTTGTGCGACTTCGTGTGAAACGAAGTTTGACTCCATGTAGACAGTATTAAAATTGAAGTGTTTGACCTAATCAACTTCGGATCTATAGCTCAACACTATATATAATATCACATATAGATAGAGATGTGTATGTATGCCTCCACAGACACTAATGTCTAATTATATAACATTTATATATATATATATTTATATTTATATATATATTCTTGTGTTATATAATTAGACATTAGTCTTATCGATCTCCTTGCAAGAAAGTTTAATTCCTTGGAATAGCCAGACCTCATTTACAGTATGTGTATCTTGTCAGTGGTCATGGGGAGACTCTTAAAGGGGTTCTGCAGTTATTTTAAGTGGCCTGGGCGGGGCTAAGCTCCATTCAAGTGAACAGAGCTTAGCCACTCCCAGGCCAGTTGATACTAGTCGCGACGTCACTGGGCCTGCGGTAAACAGTGAGAAGGCTGCAGCGCTGCTGCCTTCTCAAACAACGGATCGACGGGGGTCCCAGGTGTCGGACCCCCGCCAATCAGATGCTGATGATCTATTCAGAGGATAGATCATCAGTTTAAAATAACTGTAGAACCCCTTTAAGCCAAGTAGTTAAAGGGGTTTTCTAGGACTTGGATATTGATGACCTGTCCACAGGATAGGTTATTAAAATCTGATTGTAGGGGCCGACAGGTGGCACCCCCACGGATCAGCTTTTTCAGACAGCCTCCATCATCAAAAACTATACAGTGGATGCATCTGGAAGCACAAGGCTTCACTGTTGTTTTGACAGTCACATATTGCATCTCAGCTCCCATTAATTTGAATTGAAGCTGAGCTGCAGTACCCCAGCACAGTGGGGTGGAGCCTTCTGCTTCCGGCCCTGTCTATTTTATATTGTCCAGCACTGGTAGCTGCCCGAAACATCTGATCAGTGGGGGTGCCTGGTGTCGGACCGCTACCGATCTAATAATGATTACCTATCCTGAGGATTGGCCAGTCCCGGAAAACCCATTTTAGGTGATTATCTTACCAAGACAACCCCTTTGCAGGTTAAGTATAATATATATGTATGTAAATCAGTTTTTTCTATGGTAATCTCAGGTAACCTGCCTGGGAACCTAACCATTGGCCCTCCTGTAAAGCCATCTATAGAGGACTCCTACAGCCGGTACGATCTTCTCCCAAGCAATGAATCCCCAACAAGTCCCCCTGTTGCTGTTCCTGATAGCTGGCCACGTGCCAAATCTGAAAATGAGAAAATCTCCAATGGATCCAGTATTAACTGGCCTCCTGGTAGGTGCCAGAATACCAGTATAGACCAATGTCTTACATTGAAATATTGTCAAAGAAACCTCGGTGTGTTGTGATGAACTGAAACGTGAATGTTTCTACAGAATTCCATCCAGGAGTGCCTTGGAAAGGATTGCAAAGTATCGACCCTGAGAATGATCCTGATGTGACCCCTGGAAGTGTCCCTACTGGACCCACCATTAACACCACCATCCAGGATGTAAACCGCTATCTGCTGAAGAGTGGAGGTATCACAGTCTTTATGTGATCAAGCCTTTACGTGTGTGTCACATAGCGCTGGGTTTAAGGTTTAAAGTGAAAGCCTTTTCTTCTTCCATAGCAAAACTGTCTGATATAAAGTCAACCTGGTCGTCGAGCCCCATCTCTCACACTCAAGCGTCCTTGTCTCATGAGCTGTGGAAAGTACCTAGAAACACTACAGCCCCAACTCGACCTCCACCTGGGCTGACCAACGCCAAGCCTTCCTCTGCCTGGGGTTCAAACCAACTGGGCTGGACCAGCTCGTACTCAACAGGTCTTATGCTTATGCTTATGTTATGTGTGAAAGAGAATGTGTAATCAGAAAATGGGGTATTGTTTAAATCGTGTTTTTTTTCTTTACATTTTTCTTTGTCCTAATCTAGATTTTAAAAATAATCTATATAATCCTGAAATTTTATACTGGTCACTAAGTTTAATAATTGGTCATGATTTCCTGTTCTGTATAAGTTAGGCTCACACTTCAGTTCTTTCCATCAGTTATTGTGATCCAAAAGTAGGTTCGAGTCAAACACAGAACAGGTGAATATCTTTCCATTATACCTGATCTCTGAGTAGGCTTAACTACTTGTTTTGGATCACAAAAACTGGAAATAACTGAAGTGTGAACTCAGCCTCACTTTTCAGTAGCTATTATCGCCACAGGCAGGATTACAATGACAAGTAATACCTCTATATAGATAAGACAAGTAAGATCCACCATTGACCATAAGTAATATCACAGCTTATCTATCTATATCTATATATATATAAAATAGGAAGAAACACCGCAGCACATCCGTAGGTGAAAAGTTGTGGATCTTTATTCACCCTTTATTCACCCTTTTTTTAAATCGCCCCAAAAAATTAGTTTTTGCCTTTTTAAGGAATAATATTATTATTATTTATTTTACACTATACTTTTTCACTGTAACTAGGGCTGCACTGCATACAGTTTTTACTGCCAGGGCTGTGCTGGGTCTTGTTGGACCCAGAAGCAGCCTCTAAGAACCAGAATCCCAGTGATCACATAACCAGTCAAATCACCTAGATAAATTGAGGCATCGGCAGCACTGCCTCCTCTGTTCCATGCACAGTGCTCAATGTGAGAACAGAGAAGGCAGAAGTGGTGAAAACCACTCTCTAGGGTACCCACGTGTCTCTCGCAGCAAGGTACCTGACATTCAGCCGCCCAATCACCCGGGCAGCAGCCTTAAACCCATTTAGTATGTAGGTCATGCGCAGGTTTTAAAGACTTGGTCCAGTAAAGTGGTCTATATCTGCTGTATCAGGTAGGCATTTGAAGCCATACAAATGTGCCCCTTCTACTGATTATAAAGATTTCTCAATAGCTTTAATATGTTGTAGTACTGCTGATCGTAGTTGGAAAATTAAGGAAATAAGATTGCTCAAACTATATCAAAGACTTGCATGTCCACTGTTTCAGGTTCTACTTGGAGCACAGACAGTTCAGGAAGATCTAGTAGCTGGCTGGTTCTACGCAATCTTACACCCCAGGTACTGAGATGCTACAGAATACAGTGTGTTATGCTGTACATACATGGTTTGCAGTAAGTATGTAGATATATAGCGGGTCTGCATGCATATGTGCATAAATGGGAAGAGACTTAAAAGGGGTATTCACATCACAGACAATTGGGGCATATTGCTAGGACAAGGCAGGGAAGGTGGCAGAGGGCGCACTGCGCATGCGCAGCCGCCCCGCTTTCATTTCTATGGGGCCACCGAAAATAGCTGAGCACTGGCTCAGCTGTTTCCGTCTGCCCCATAGAAATGAATAGGAGCGGTGGCGGCACAAGCGCGGTGCGCTCCCATTCACTTGTATGGAGAGAGAGCTTGGGGTCCTCCAGCCACCACTCTCCCCGCTCCGTTCTCTGCCGCCTCTGGGACCCGTACCGATTAGACAATGGGGGCATATCCTAGCGATATGCCCCCATTGTCAATGATGGGAATACCCCTTTAAATATCACACTAGCATTGGAGCTATTGTGCCAACATATGGTTTCCCTATGTACTCACTAGATGCAATGTGATACGTCTTGCCACAGTTTTTATTCTTCTCCTCATGGATATACCGTATACGTAATCAGTGAGGAAAAAACCCCTACAGAGTTTGGGCCCATACTAGGCTATAGTTGCTGTATTATGGATCTGTCCTACATAGATCAGTTTTGGACTAGAGTACCAGAGGATCCTCCAATGTGCCCAAGCTCTGACACAGTAATAGGTCCTTTTATAAAAGAAGACTCATTATAAATCAGAGCTGCTAAGGTCTAGCAGAATAATTTCCTCTGGTGGGGCCCAAGAGTATTTAGTCTGACGCTGACACGGATTCTTCATGGAGGCACTTGGACCATATCGTCATGGCTGTGTATGGATCATGTCAAAGAAACAAGAGTCCTGACGGAATAAAATCTGAGCTACGGCGTGCACACAGAGCAGTGATCTGGGTAAACCTGCAACCACATGGGTATTGGTTCTTAGGCTTTGGGTTTAGAATTCCTAAGGATTTAATTGTAGTTGTGGCGTGGAAAGTTGCAGTAGTTCTCTCTCTCTCTTTCTCTCTCTCTGTCGTAGTATGCGAGGGCTGTTAGGGTTAGTTATTAAAACCAAAAGCTGACATTACTCTTATTAAACAGATTGATGGTTCTACACTGAGGACCCTGTGTCTGCAGCATGGCCCTCTGATTACATTCCATCTGAACCTTACTCAAGGCAACGCCGTGGTCAGGTACAGCTCAAAGGAGGAAGCCGCAAAAGCCCAGAAGTCCCTACATATGTGAGTGTGCATTGGTATACTTCTGAGTTTATTCGCTTATTTCTTCTTTTTAGTTACCCTCTTTTTCTCAGGTTTTATATTAAAGCGGACCCATCCCCTCTCCTGACATGTCTGTTTTAGCAACTACATGCATTCCCCAAGTAATAAAAATGCTGGAGCATCTATACTTTTGACTGTGTTGTGCCATTTCTTTATTATTCCTGCTTGAAGTTATGAATGAATTGCTAGCAGTTTGCAATGGTCCAGATCAATGTTACCGGTTGAAGGGGTGTCCCTGCAAAGTCTGACACTATCCAATCAGTGCTGTTAGTTGCAGATTGTGCAGGAACACACCCTATCTGGCCACTCCCACCTGGACCTTCACTGCGTACAGCTTGCAGTTCATTTGTGACTTCTAGAAGGAGTCCTTCTCTCTCCTCCCATAAATTTTGCATATAAGCTTAAAGGGAACCTGTTACCTCCAACATCCGTCCCAAGCCGCCAGCAGTACCGGACAGTAGCTAGCATCGTGTTTCTGACGATGATAATTTTCTTCCTGAAGGCCGATGCGGCTAAAGGTCAGAAAACGTTCTTTTATCCCCTACCCGGCGCGCTTCTCTAATGCTTGAAGTCAAGGGGGCAGCAGCCTCCTTCAAGTCACGGTAACCACGCCCCCTTCCCTGCCCCTTCGCTGTGACTGACAGCCGGCAGTTCAGCTTGCTTTGCCGAACTCTCTTCATAAGCGCATGTCAGTCACAGCGAAGGGGCAGGGAAGGGGGTGTGGTTATTACCGTGACTTGAAGAAGGAGGCCACTGCCCCCTTGACTTCAAGCATGACTAGAGAAGCGCGCCGGCAGGGAATAAAACAAAGTTTTCTGAGCTTTAGCCGCATCGGCCTTCAGGAAGGAAATTATCGTCAGAAACATGCTGCTGACTACTGTCAGGTACTGCTGGCGGCTTGGGATGGTTTTTGGAGGTGACAGGTTCCCTTTAAAGCTTATCACCTGTCAGCACAAAATGCAGTGCAATCTGCAAAGCAGAACCACATTACAGAGCAGGAGAAGCTGAGCAGATTGGTATATATTTTTGTTGGAAAAAATTCTGAAAAGCTTGTAAATTATACATTTATATCTCTGAGATTACAATATTTATCCTGGCACTGTAGGGCATGTTTAAGAGATGTCATATCGCTATTTATTTCTTTTTTCAGATCTGCTGCTCCATTGCAGCCCTGTGCCCCCTGTCTCTTTTGGTGCACTGTATGCTAATCAATAGCATGGGTAAAGGGAGGATGAGACCGCTACGTTTCCTCCTCCCTGGCTGCGAGCCAGGGAAAAGGAGTATTTTTTTTTTTTTTCCCCTCAATGTGGTCCACTGTGATTGGACCGTTCACAGCCAGGGAGAAGGAGACGCCCACTTAGAAACACGCTAGTCTCCTCATCCCTGGACTGATGCTATTGATTAGCATACAGGGTGCCAAAACAGAACAGGGGGCGCAATGGAGCAGCGGATCTAAAAAAAAAAAAAAAGGATATAACATCTAGACATGCCCTACATTGGCAGGTATTAATATTGTAATCTCAGAACCGGTGAAAGGTTCTTTAAGACCACCCTCATGAAGAGCTCTCGGTGCACAGGGGAGGTGTTATCATTGACTGACAACTATGTATACACACTTATTCAGAGAATGCTATCAAATTGAATCCCTTATAACACCTTCCCGTGTATTGAGGGCTGATAAGGGGGGTGGTCTTAAAGGGTTTGTGCCCTAAACTACTTTTTGCTTTGAAGTGTATTCTCATCAGTAATTACTTTAGCTCTCTATCCTCCTTGGATTTTTATTTCTATTTTATTTTTTTATTTACCTCATTTTCAGTTTTCTCTTAGCCCCCATGCTTCAGTCCTACTTCCTGGTTTGTCAGGTGTCTGCTGTCCCATCATGCTTTAGAGCAGTGAGATGTGTTCTGACATCAGGAGATCATGTGACTAACCACACCCCTTGTTCTTACCACTGCGACTACTTACGTCCTACATTGTGAGGCTCCAATGCAGGACGTAACCAACAGCAATGAAAATCAAAACTGATCTGCCACAGGGAGCAATGGTAAGCTAATAACCGGAATAAGGCATTTGGGGAAAGTGATATAGCAGCGATTATCTGTTGGATGGGATACATTTATATTAGTAGTACAACCCCTTTAAGTTGAAAATAGCCTACATTACATACAGTAGTATTAATCAGGGCTGTGGAGTCTGAGTCGGAGTCGAGGAGTCGGAGTCGGAGTCAATTTTGGGTACCTGGAGTCGGAGTCGGAGTCGGCAAAAAATGAACCGACTCCGACTCCGACTCCTACAAAATTTAAATTGGAATAAAAAAAAAAAAAAAAGCAAGTTTAAATGTCCGAATTCATAAACAGTTATAATTAATGACTTCTCTACTGTAAGAATAAAGGCCAATGCATGCAGTGCCTCACGTAACCGCAAAACAAACGCGTTCAGTGATGTGAAGAAGCATGCTTTTCATATGCTTCACTATATGGCACGCAATGCACAATTTGGAGTGGCAATACATATACTTTCCATTGTGTTGTGTTCTGATGTTACAGGGAACACAATGCCCATGGTTTACCTAGCCTCTCACTGATAAGGGATTAAGTAAATATGTGTTTTGCAGGACTAGAGACACTTGTATAAGTGAAGGGAATGGAGGGTCAATAGTTCAAGACTGAAGCTGTAAACCATTGGAAAAACTGCTGTCATTCAGCTAAGGCCCCATGCACACGGCCGTGTTTCACGGCCGTGTGCGGCCGTGGAACCGCGGCCTGGATCCCTCCTGAGAGCAGGAGCGCACGGCGTCACTGGTTGCTATGACGCCGTGCGCTCCCTGCTGCCGGCACAGTACAGTAATACACTGGTATGATCTATACCAGTGTATTACTGTACTGTGCCGGCAGCAGGGAGCGCACGGCGTCATAGCAACCAGTGACGCCGTGCGCTCCTGCTCTCAGGAGGGATCCAGGCCGCGGTTCCACGGCCCGCACACGGCCGTGAAACACGGCCGTGTGCATGGGGCCTAAGGCTATAAAACGTGTAAACTCAGAATGTTATCTTAAACTTTAAACATGACTATGGGATTCTTCTAGGGAAATCATGTTTTAAAATAAATGTCCCTTCCTGGATCCTCCCACTGCCCTATCTTCAGCAGAAGATCAGCCCACAAAGGAGAAGGTAGCAGCTTCTGCCCAACTACCTCTCTGTGCTAGAAGAGCTTAGAAGAACTTCTTTCTTTCCTTCAAGGAATGTATAAAATACATTTGCATATTAAATACAGAGGAGTCGGAGTCGGGGAGTCGGAGTCGGAAGTACAAAAAACTGAGGAGTCGGAGTCGGAGCATTTATCTACCGACTCCACAGCCCTGGTATTAATAGTAGTATAAAGTTTAACAGAATCTTTTCCTACAAAAATACAGTGTGTGTGTGTGTGTATATGTATATATTTATGTATGTGTGTGTGTATATGTATGTATGTATGTGTGTATATATATATAATTATAAATCTGCTCAGCTCCTCCTGCTTTACAACATGGTGCCTGCAGATTGCACTGCATTTTGTGGTGACAGGTCCTCTTTAAATCTGTGATTTGAGACGGGTCCAACCCCTCCTCTCTTCTAATAAATGTCGGGGTTTAGACTGAATAGAGTATTGCAGCTTGCAATACATCATCATACATGCAAGTTGCAGAATAAAAATGCCAAATAATTCAATTCTTAATTATTTCATACAGTACATACAGACAGTAAAAAAACATCCCAGTGCTGGCGATCTGTGTTGTACTACATGTATCCTGGCTGCCTCGAGCTGCTAAGCACCGATAATAAAATCTGCACGCTTGGTGGGCTGACTATGCTTAGCATGCATAATACATCTCATCCACACAAAAAATGCAAAAAAGGGGTTGGCAACTTTTATATAATTTTATGTTTCCTTCCTTTGTTATTTAATGTTTTCATTGCAGAAATTACCTTTCTTCCCAATTCCTATTTTGCTGCTGCTTTTTCTTTTTTTTCTTGTTTTGTCACTTAAACAGTGAAGGCGCTGTTCGCTGTGGATGGCTACCTTTAAAGAGGTATTCCCGTCATAATGATCACTGTTAAATCTGTTAATCATTTGACAGTGATCATTTTTGTAAATATATTTGATTAAAAAATCCATCCCCACTTCCTCTTTGTTGTCATTCGGTCTCCCCTGGTTACGGCCACCGCTCTTCTCCAGAATCCCTGTGGCCGCACTTGCGCAGAAGACTCCTTTTCTCCCGGCCGAGCCGCTCGATGTCCTGAACGCGCACGTGACTTCTTCCTGGCCAGAATAGTACAGAGCCGCGAACGTGCACGCCAGCTCTGTACTATACTGGCCAGGGGTAAGTCACCATGGCGCATGCGCAGCAGCTTGCGCATTCAGTCCAGGGCGCGGCCCGGCCGGGAGAAGACGTCAATCAAGATGAAGCCCACTCCCAGCCAGAATCCAGGAAGTGAACGGCGCGCTGGCAGCAGGTAAGTATGAAAAGGCGCCATGGGAATACCCCTTTAACCCCCCCCCCCCTTCCATTCAGCATTGCACGCTCCGGCCCTTCATTTTACTGCGCAGACTCTCTGGAAGAGTCAAGGTCCGCTGTCTACTGTCCCATCTTGCATCCTCACTTGGACTGTGCAGGTGCCGAATGCTTCATAGGAAGTCTGCGCAGTCAAATATATGACTGAAGACTGCAAATAAACAAACGGAGCAGTAGTAGATTGGGCATGTGCAGGACACTTCCTGCAGCGCCTGCGCAGTACGAGTGATGATGCAATATGGGGTAGGAGAAAAAAGAGCTGGATTACACCTAGTCTGCGCAGGACTATTCCAGAGAACCTGGAAGGACTGGAGTGTGCAATACTGAATGGACGGGTGGGTGAAGATAGCCATTGTATGACATCATGAACGCGCTGCGAACAACACAGCCACTGGTTACGACTGGGGATGCGGTAATAAAACAAACAGGAATTGGGAAGAAAGGTAATTTATGCTCGTTTTTAATGCCAGACAACTCCTATAAAGATGACTATGTGAACATGTGTATCATTGAACTTCAGGGTTAATGAATATTTTGATCTAGTGAGAATTTACCATTGTTGATCAGTAGAGAAAACCTTGTGCAATCAACCGACATGACTGAACCTGATTTTCTTCTGTGCAGGTGCGTCTTGAGTAACACTACTATTCTGGCAGAGTTTGCTGGTGAAGAAGAGGTGAATCGTTTCTTGGCACAAGGGCAATGTTTGCCCCCCACTTCCAGCTGGCAATCTAACACTGGGAATAGTCAGGCTCGACTGGGCGGAGGCGGGGGCTCTCACAACATGGTGCGCAATGACACCCCCCACTGGAACCCTCCTTGTTTAAGCAGCAAGGGAAACAATGATCTTCTTTGGGGCAGTGTCCCCCAGTACTCCAGCAGTTTGTGGGGCCCTCCAGGGTCAGACGACGCGAGGATCATTCGCAGCCCGACACCTCTCAACACTCTGCTCCCAGGAGACTTGCTGAGCGGGGAATCCATCTGAAGAAACGTTGCACTTAGATGCTATGAATTTCTAAATCATCAGCACGAACTGAAAACTTCAAAACCAATAATATCCAGTCCTTTCCAGTCCAGGCTTTGTGAAGACTTCTTCTTCAGACCCACGTCTTCTCTCCATGCAGTATCTTCTCATCCTCCCCACCGCACCCTTGTGAACTGTTCAGAGAAACAGTATGGGGGCATAGGAGGGGAAGGGGAGGGTTCAGGAGGAAGGGGAAGGGTCTGTCTCTTAGTACAAGTGGTCAAGCAATTTTCTTAAGTTTTTAAAGTGTTCAAAGAAGATTAAAAAAAAAAAAAGAAAATGATCAACGCTGCTTTTGCTGGGACTCAAAAGTAAGGGCACTTTTCATATGACAGGGCTGGAGAGGGTTGTTTTTAGGGCAGGGGCTGAGTAGTAGGGTGGGATCATAAAAGCCTATTTTGAAACAAGCCTTGGTCCTTTTTATGCACATCAGATGGGGCCCTTCAGTCAAAGGGGCAGAAGCAAGATCTGCATATTCTTGTCATTCTGTATGAAGTCAATATTGGTACGGAAACCAAGGAATGAAGGCTCTAGTTTGACATCCCCCCCCCCTTTTGGATCTGCCTATGCACATACCCCTTGTCCAGAGCCTTTGCTCCTGTTTTATTTTTCGTTCAGCCCCCTCGAAAACTTCAAAACTAAAGCTTCATATCAGTCATTAGATATACTTGAATTTAGCAGATCTCCATGTTGGCTTCTGTCAGGGTTTTGGGCCTCAGCGATACAGTTTGTGTAAGTGTCTATGCACTTTCAAAGGGACACGTCGCATGATTTCCAAAAAGTGACATACAGTATAAATGTGTGGACAGGTTCCTTTCGGAAATCCATCCCTTTTATTTTATTTTCTCCCCCTATATAACTGTTTGCTATTACCACCCACAGTTCTGTGCACAACAAATCTAGGAGCAGTTCAGGGGGGAAATTTTATTTTTATTTTTTTATTTGTGTGTTATATTGAGTTTATTATTGCTTTATGCTTTAGGTCAGTTTTGAAATAGATTTATCTTGTACTTATATACTTTTATCTTCACCTTTGCACTGAAATTTTCAAGGCCGCATCCAGACCTTTGCGGAAAACATATATGTATAATGATATATCTGTTTGTGAATACATATACACATATAGATATATTCGAAGAGCGTGGAAAGAGGGACAGAGTTAACACGTATCTATGTTTACTCAAGGACTTATTTTTCGAAGAAGAAAAAAAAAATTGCAGCGTGCTTATCTCTGAAGAAAAACTCACAAACAGTTGTCTACCTTTCCAATGATTCTTCTTTGAGGGGGGTAATGCATATTTATGGACACTTGTATCTACTTGGGGGAGGGGGACATTTGCTTTGGCTCTTGGACTTGTAAACTGGAGCAGCCGCCACGAGCAGATCCCCAAAAGGAACACTGCAGAATGCAGGTTTTGAACTGCGTCTAAATGCAGAAGCCTCTCCTGGCTCTAACCTGTTTACAAAACTCTTTTTGTTTTATGTTACTGTGTTTCCTGCTTTTTCATTTTTTTTTTTTTTTTCTCTCCAAAAAAAAAAAATAGTAAGACTTTAAAAAAAAAAAAGCAAAAAAAAAGTAAAATAAAAAAACAGGAAAAAAAATTACTTCCATTGAATTTAAAATCTCTATTTTCAAATAGCTATTCCTTTACATCTCGGGGAAAGTACCAGTGTTTTATTAAAGAAAAACAAAATAACTTTAGCCATCGCTGTGCAGCATTTTATTTTTTCCCCCCTTTTTTATATTTTACATTTTTTGTCCGTTTTTTTGTTTTCCTGACGTGAACGAAAGTCAAAAAACAAAACAAAACCTTTTTTTTTTTTTAAATCACTATCTTGCACATCGTGGATATCTTTCTCAGGAAAATGTGACATTTCCAGAGGAGTAGAACACCACAAAAAAAAGACAAAAAAAACAAAAACATTTCATTGTATTTTTAAGAAAAAGGAGGAAAAAAAGGTATTTAAAAAAAAAAATGAAAAGAAAATGAAAAAAAAAATGAAATGAAAACTAGATTACCCGGCTTCAAGCACTGAAAATGGAAGGGGGAAAGAACGGAACACGTACAAGAGGAAGGCAAACAATCCCTGTTTGTAGCAGTTACCTAATTACCAAATAATGGACTCGAAATGTTTCAAGAGTGCTTTATATGTTTGAAAAAAAAATATTGCTTTATGTTGAATCAAAAACTGATTTTCTTGTCTCTAAGTTAGAAGAAAGACAAAAAAAATAAGAATAAGATACTTTTCCGAGGAGCTGATGGAAATACCTTTTATTGCAAACACAGCCTGTAACGCAAAGGAGGCCGAACCTTTCCCGTTTCAATTTCTCTCGGGGATGGTCCATTTTGGTGTCACTAAATGGGCAAGATGGACTTTGAGCGATTTGGCTTTAAGTGGAAATGTATGGTTTGGATCTCTGCTATGGCTGGTGCCATCTCTAACGGCCCATGAATTGTTCTGCCTTGTGGGCCGTTTCAACAGGGCCGCCATCCCTTGCGGTACTGGAGCAGTTTATAGGATCCTGATCTATGCACAAGCCAAGTTTGAGACAGAGCTACCATTTTGTTTTGTTTCTTTGTTTTCTTTAGTTTACTAGATTTTTAATCTAAAACTAATTTGTCCTGTGCAAATATTGAACGTCCCTTTCTCCCCCTTCTGGCAAAGCAGATGGGGACAATGACTTCAGACAGTACAACCTGTGTATTGTAGCCCCGTTTTATGTGTGAGGGGGTGGGGGTTTCTTCATCAGTTAATATTGTATGTGTTACTTCATAATGCTACCTCTGTCTGCCATACACTGCCCCTAGACGGGCGGAGGGACAGACTGTGACACGGGAGGGGGAGTTCTTCTCCTCTCTCATCTTCTTACACAATTAGAATTTGTCTGTTACAGGCACTGGGACAATCCTTAAAATTGTGGCACTCCATTGGTTTTTCGAGGTTATTTTTTATTTTTTTTATACTCTATGTGCATTACGTTGCTGATCTCTCCAGCGCTTACTTGTGCTTGTTATGATATATTGTTTTAACGTATAAGGCGAGAAGGTTAAAGGTTTACAAAGTGAGCGGAGTGTCTGACACGACTTCTTTCCGTAAAGAAGGTTTGTTTCACTAATTTCTGTTGGATGCAATATTGTCCCAAAGATTTTAAGTAAAAAAAAAAAAACTAAAAAAAAAATAAGTTTTACTGCCCTTTATCTCTCTAGCTGCAAAAGGGTTATTTGGTAATACACAAGTTCTACTGTACTAGCAAGGCAGGTTGTCCGATGCGGGCACACAGCGGGAAAGTGCATGACGCTATTGATTGTGTACAAGAAAATGTTAACTGTTCCTACGTGTGACGCATCCATCTGCCGTTCCTCTTTCCTCTGTATTTGTCTGCAGGAATTCTGGACAAAAAGTAATATTTTTTTTATTTTTTTTATTTTTTTGGGGGGGGGGGGGGGGTGTAAACTGCTAACCACTTTTCTGCCAGTGCAACCAACAATGCAGTGCACTAGTAATGTATTGTAATGTGCCCCTTCCTGACAGAAAAGAGGTTCAAGAGCACTTTTTGTCATCTGTTGTGAGGAGCGATTAAAAAAAATAAAAATTGAATGCGAAAATGCCACTACACAGCGGTTCTCTCGCCAGAAGAGCACCACCGACACGCTCCACATCAGACGCCCCCTGCGTGTCCGTTAAAACCCAGCTTACTGACCAGGGGACAGTTCTGTGTACCAGAAACACAAGGCATTTGAACATTTCTTCCATGTGAAAAAAAATAAAAATCTATAAATATATATAAAGGAATATATAGTATTGAAGGACACACAAGTCTCATGTTACTGAATTTAAGATGAAAAAAAAGAAGAAAGCGTTTTGTGTATTTTTTTTTTTTTTTATGTTGGTGTCTGTAACTGAAATTTAAGGACAAGAGGATGTTTGTGGCTTATTAATGTTTTATTTTATTTTTTATTTTTATTTTTTCCTCTCTCCTAGAATGTGTTTGTTAATGAATTGCACCAAAAGATGCTATCAAAAAAAATGTTGAAGCTTCTTAAAAATTTAATAAACTGCAGTTTTGTTTGTTTTGGGGTTTTTTGTTCGGTTGTAGTTGTTTGTTATAGTTGAATGAGTATTCTAGTAGGTACAATTTGTGTGGATAGGGGATAACTATCAAATCACTGGTGCTCCTACCACTGGGACAGCCACTGACCATGAGAACAGGGGCCCCTTACCCTCTGAAGGCCCCTTGCTGCTCCCCTAAAATGACCAGAGCGGCCGCTCCATAAATTTCTATGGGAGTTCCAGAGATAGGTGAGCTCTGTACTCCCATCTCCAGAACTCCCATAGGAATGAATAGAGTGGCCGCACGCATGTGTGACTGGCCACTCCGGTCATTTTAGGGGAGCAGCAAGGGGCCTGCAGGAGATATGGGGCCTCGTTCTCGTGATCAGTGGGGGTCCCAGCGGTAGGACCCCCACTGATCTGTTATCCCCTGTGGATAGGGGATAACTTGTGCCTACCGGAATACCCCTTTAAGTTGACAACCTGCAGCTTAAAGCTGCAACCACACCAAGAAGGGGCGTCCCTTTTTGGCGTGTTGTCCGGACAGACCCTGCAGGAAGAGGTGGCTGTAGTCCGCTCACGATTTAACTCCATTCAGTGGAGCTAAACCACTACATTCTTATTTTCATTCTTTATTATTTCACCAACATATTCCACAGCAGTTGTCACCATATCTATCAGTCAGTATGTTCTTGCAGTTTGGGAAAAAACCCACACAAACATGGGGAGAGTATACAGACTCCATGCAGATGTTGTCCTTGGTCGCATTAGAAATTGGAAACCCAGCACTGCGAGGTGACATTACTAGAGGTCGTGCCACCCAATGCACTGGATCATCTCTGAAGATACTGCAGACCACACACACTGCTAAAGGCCTCCTGCACACAACAGTTCCCCCCCCCCGAACATACAGATGTGGACCGCACACTGTGTGCTGTCAGCATTTTATGTGGTGCCATTGTAATGAATGGGTCTGCATCCAATCTGCAGAGAAAATATATATACGGTCGTGTGCCTAAAGGGTTCCCCAGATATCTCTTTTCCAGGATGTAGGATATAACACAAGACATTTACGTTTTAATGTAAGGCGTTTTTACATAAGTATAGCTAAATGTATTTAAATTAGGGAAAGATTACTTTTACTAATTGTATATTATGTTACCTTTTAGAACTACCAGGCACCAGTGGAGCAGGTATGTCCAGCAAACACCTTAAATGGCGTCAGAAGGAGCATCATCTATAGAGATGTGCATTTTTTATAAATGAGTCGAAGCACCAATCGGACAGCACACGATCCTCCAAAAACGTTGCGCAGGAAGGGGCAATCCCCATCAAACAATTCAAGAAATAATCCCAGCAAACGTGTTTATTTTTCAATCCATGATATTCTTTTATTCCATGTATAAGCTATATATACAGTATACTCTGGGTGTGTGTGTGTATGTATGTATGTGTATATATATATATATATATATATATATATATTCTCTTAAACATGGAATAAAAGAATATCGCAGATTGAAAAAGCAACACGTTTGCTGGGATTATTTCTTGCATTTTTTGTAAATGAGGTCATGCGATGCTCTCTAGCGGTACCAGTAGTTACCGACGTCAGCACTGTGAATCGGAGCCCTCCCCACATACAGGTGAAACTTTGAAAATTAGAATATCGTGCAAAAGTTTATTTGTTTCAGTAATGCAACTTAAAGGGAATCTGTCACCTGCTTTTGCCATTTTAAGCTGTCACCATCGCTATGTTCACTAAAGTACCTTATTTCCTGCAGTCGTCTTCTTACTTTATTTCATTTTGTCATTTTGATTTTTTTTTTTAAAAAAGCCCTTTTTCTGATATGCTAATGAAGCTCTAAGGTGCCCAGAGGGGGCGTTTTTCCCTCTCCGGTGCCCAGTGACGCCCCCCTGCAGTGCCCAGCCCGCCTTAATTTGAATCCCAAGAACGCCTCCTGATCCTGAAATAACCTCCCACAGCCCCGGCAAACTGTTCCGCCCCCTCCCCACGTCATAGTCTACCTTCTAGAAATGCCCCGTCCTCCTTCCTGTCGGCGGCCAGAAATCTCGCGCAGGCGCAGTACTGCCTGTGCGATCATCAACCTTCTCAGGGCAACAGCCTCAAAAGTCTCACTGGGCATGCGCTGAGCCCAGTGACGTAATCTGAGCGCTGTTGTCCTGAGGAGGTTGATGATTGCGCAGGTCACAGGCGGTACTGTGCCTGCGCGAGATTTCTGGCCGCCGACAGGAAGAAGGACGGGGCATTTCTAGAAGGTAGAAGATGACGTGGGGAGGGGCGGAACTGTTTGCCGGGGCTGTGGGAGGTTATTTAAGGATCAGGAGGCGTTCTTGGGATTCAAATTAAGGCGGGCTGGGCACTGCAGGGGGAGTTCACTGGGCACCAGAGGAAAAAAATGCCCCTCTGGGCACCTTGGAGCTTCATTAGCATATCAGAAAACGCCTTTTTTTTTTTTTTTTTTTTTAAATCAAAATGCCAAAATTAAATAAAGTAAAAAAGAAAACTGCAGGAAATAAGATACTTTTAGTGAACATGGCAATGGTGACAGCTTAAAATGCTAAAAGCAGGGGACAGATTCCTTTAACATTAGAATTTTGTAAAAAAAAAAAAAGGTTCAATATTCTAGGCTCAAAGTGTCACCCTCTAGTCAACTAATTAATCCATACCCCCTGAGCAAAGGGGACCTGAGATTGTGACTTTGGGTTTTTATAAGCTGTAAGCCATAATCATCCAAATTATAACAAATAAAGGCTTGAAATATCTCACTTTGCATGTAATGAGTCTATCTCATATGTTAGTTTCACCTTTTACGTTGCATTACTGAAATAAATGAACTTTGCATGATATTCTAACTTTTCAAGTTTCACCCACTGGTTACAAAAAATAAAAATAAATCTGTTAATGATTTGACAGTGGTCATTTTTGTAAATACATTTATTTACCCAATTCCCACCCTTTTTGAGAAAATAAGTCCCCTCTTACCTGATCATTGTCTGTCGTCTCCAATGGTTACGACTAGGGATCGACTGATTATCGGTTTTACCGATATTATCGGCCAATATTGAGGATTTTTGAACGTTATCGGCATCTATTTTGCCGATATTCCAATAACGTATGGGGAACACAGATCGTGCTGCTGACAGCGCTCTCTGCAGTGTCTCCCTCCCCCCCGTGCTGCCACCAATGGAAGGACTGGACAAAAAGAGGGGAGGGGCTGTGGCCATTGCGCCACCAATGAAGATAACTGTCTCATTCATAATATCGGTATAAATTATCGGCCTGAAAGTTCACAAGTTATCGGTATCTGCCCTAAAAAAAAAAAAAATCTATATCGGTCGATCCCTAGTTACGGCCACCTCTCCTGCCGAATCCCGCCTGGCCACGCTAGCGCAGAAGAGTGAAGATTTTCTCCCGGCCGGGCCATGTCCTGAACGCACATGCCGCCGTGCATGTGCCATGATGACGTCTTCCTGGCCAGTATAGTACAGAGCCGCGCACGCCGGCTCTGTACTATACAGGCCAGGAATAAGTCACCATGGCACATGCGCGTTCAGCATATTGCCCGGCCGGGAGAAAATCTTCAGTCTTCTGCACAAGTGCAGCTCGGCCGGGAGAAGACGTCATTCGAGCCCAGCCGAATCCAGGAAGTGAACGTCGCGCTCAACGAAGGTAAGTATGAAAAGTGAAGATTGGAATACCCCTTTAAATCCATTTGGCTATAATTATCATAGTGAGCAGCCATGTTTCTCCCAGTATGTGAATATCAGTTCAGCCACATCATAATTATGTGATATATGGCTGAAATGGGCACCTCAATTAGTGGGGCTAGGCATTTTTTAGCCAAATCTGTTGGCAAAGCTATCTTTAGCAACCACGCTATGACTGCAGGACCACACTGCACCCCCTTGTATAGAAATCCCATACAATTCCTTTAAATGCAGGGTGGTTGTGGCCGGTTATAATATACACTGGCTGTCCAAAAAAAAAAGTCGCCACCTTGATTTAACTAAGCAAATAGTTATGAGCATCCTATTGGATAATTACTGCATGGGCAATTATCGTTTAGCTGGCAACAAGTTATTTATCCCCCAACTAGTGCAATGAGTTGATTCTCATTTCTTGAACAACCATGTCGAAAGACACATCTCGTGGTCCTGGAAAAGAGGTTATTCTGTTTGAGAAGGGTCAAAGCATTGGCATGCATCAAGCAGAGAAAACATCTTAGGCCTCTTTCACACTTGCGTTGTCCGGATCCGGCGTGTACGCCACTTGCCGGAATTACACGCCGGATCCGGAAAAACGCAAGTGTACTGAAAGCATTTGAAGACTGATCCGTCTTCAAAATGCTTTCAGTGTTACTATGGCAGCCAGGACGCTATTAAAGTCCTGGTTGCCATAGTAGGAGCGGGGGAGCAGTATACTTACAGTCCGCGCGGCTCCCGGGGGGCTCCAGAATGACGTCAGAGCGCCCCATGCACATGGATCATGTGATCCATGCGATCACGTCATCCATGCGCTTGGGGCGCCCCGGGAGCCGCACGGATGGTAAGTATGCTGCTCCCCCGCTCCTCACTACACTTTACCATGGCTGCCAGGACTTTAGCGTCCCGGCAGCCATGGTAACCATTGAGAAAAAGCTAAATGTCGCATCCGGCAATGCGCCGAAACGACGTTTAGCTTAAGGCCGGATCCGGATCAATGCCTTTCAATGGGCATTCATTCCGGATCCGGCCTTGCGGCAAATGTTCCGGATTTTTGGCCGGAGCAAAAAGCGCAGCATGCTGCGCTATTTGCTGCGGCCAAAAAACGTTCCGTTCCAGAACGGAAGACATCCTGAGAAGGACGGACTGTCCATTCAGAATGCATTAGGATAATCCTGATCAGTATTCTTCCGGCATAGAGCCCCGACGACGGAACTCTATGTCGGAAGAAAAGAACGCAGATGTGAAAGAGCCCTAAGGAGATTGCAGAGACTACTAAAATTGGGTTAAGAACTGTCCAACTCATTATTAAAAACTAGAAGGATAGTGGGGACCCATCGTATTTGAGAAAGAAATGTGGCGGGGAAAAAAAAAATCCAGAATGATCGTGATCGGCGATCACTTAAACGTTTGGTGAAATCAAATTGAAGAAAAACAGTAGAACTCAGGGCTATGTTTAATAGTAAAAGTAAGAGCATTTCCACACGCATAATGCAAAGGGAACTCAAGGGATTGGGACTAAACAGCTGTGTAGCAGTAAGAAAACCACTAATCAGTGAGGCAAACCAGAAAAAAAGGCTTCAATTTGCTAGGGAGAATAAAGATTGGCCTCTGGAGCAATGGAAGAAGGTCATGTGGTCTGATGTGTCCAGATTTACCCTGTTCCAGAGAGATGGGCGCATCAGGGTAAGAAGAGAGGCAGATGAAGTGAGGCACCCATCAAGCCTAGTGCCTACTGTACAAGCCTGTGGGGGCAGTGCTATGATCTGGGGTTGCTGCAGTTGGTCAGGTCTAGGTTCAGCAACAGTATGTGCTCCAAGAATGAGGTCAGCTGACTACCTGAACATACTGAATGACCAGGTTATTCCATCAATGGATTTGTTCTTCCCTGATGGCACGGGCATGTTCCAAGATGACAATGCCAGGATTCATCAGGCTCAAATTGTGAAAGAGTGGTTCAGGGAGCATGAGACATCATTTTCACACAGTCCAGAGTCCAGACCTTAACCCCATTGAGAATCTTTGGGATGTGCTGGAGAAGGCTTTGCGCAGCAGTCAGACTCTACCATCATCAATGCAAGATCTTGGTGAAAAATTAATGCAACACTGGATGGAAATAAATCTTGTGACATTGCAGAAGCCTTTCCTGACATAGCGATTTTCCGTTTTTGCATTTTTGTTTTTCGCTCTCTGCTTTCCCAGAGCTTTCCCTATTACATAGGATGTAGTGGGAAGAGGAAAAAGGGAATAAAAATTCTAAATGAGGTGGAACATCGTTCACTATGGGGTAAAACTGACTTGTGCTCTTCATTCTCTAGGTCAGTACGAATCCGGCGATACCATATATGTATAGTTTTTCTTGCGTTTTAATACTGAAAAAAAAAACGTTTTTCTTTTCATTGCCATGTTCTGATCTGATGAAACTTTTTTTTATAGTTATGTCTACGGCAATGTGTGGGGGCTCATTTTATGCGGGACCATCTGTAGTTTTTGGCAACACCATTTTGGGGATGTGTATGACTTTTTGATCACTTTTTTTATTCAATTTTTTTGGGGAGATAAAGTGATGAAAAAACTGCGAATCAGCAATTTTTTTCTTCCCCATTATATTTGTATAGTACAGGCTTTTTCGCACACGGCGATGCCCATGATGTTATTGTTTTGAATTGTTTATTTTGATTTTATTCTTCAAAACTTTTTTTTTTACTTTCTGTTAGGTCCCCAAGTGGACCGCAACTTGCAATTATCAGATTACAATTTATACAGAATAATGGAAATTGCTTCATTATTCTGAATAGAAATCGCTATATCACGGCTCAGTGCTGCCACCTAGTGGCCTGAACTGGGATATACTAATAATGAGCCTGAAAGCCTAGTACAGGCTCCGGCTCATTATTAGATCTCTGCTGGGGGAAAGTACACCTGAACCAGAAGCGCACTCTTCCGGTTTTTTGCCCACTAAGATGCTGTGGTCACATTTGACCACGGCATCTGAGTGGTTAAATGTCCACGGTTGGCATTACCACCGATTGTGAACATTAGCCACAGGTGCCTTCTATATGAAACAGCAGGCATCTGGTGACTATGGCTCTCACTCTGGGGTGGGCAACATCTTTACATGTACGGCGGATGTCAGAAAGGGATTAATGATAACTGCACATGAGTGCAGATTTCAAAACAGAAATTTAGTGCAAATTTCTATGCGTTTCCGCACCAAAATCCACATGTTACTTGCAGTTTTAGGTGCAGATTTGATGCAGATTTTCCACAGGTCTCACCCCTGCATTGCAAAGGGTAAGATCCGCACAAACAAATGACATGCTGCGGATTTCCACACGGGAAAAAAAAAAGTGTGCATGAGATTTGTCTAATCTCATACACTTTGCTGGTACTGTATTAGGCTAGGTCTACACGACGACATTTGTTGCGTGACAAAAAGTCGCGCAACATTTTGTTGCACTAATGTCGCGCGACAATTTTTATAATGGCAGTCTATGGTGTCGCACTGCAGCATGCGACATGCTGCGACTGCGACGCGACAGTCGCAGAAAAATCCATCTCGAATGGATTTTCTGCGGCTGTCGCAGCATGTCGCATGTTGCAGTGCGACACCATAGACTGCCATTATAAAAATTGTTGCGCGACAAATGTCGTTGTGTAGACCTAGCCTTAAGCTGCGGTTTTACTGCACGAGTCTGTGAGGAAAAACCAAGTGCAGGTAGCCTAAAGGCTATGGACCCCTTTTGTAGAGGCTTTTTAATTGCAGCTTGTATGTATTCTCTTACATTGCAGTTTGCTTAGTCCCATTCGGTGTGAAATCCTTCGGACAAGCTCTCTGTCTAGTCTCCTGAACACTCAAAGTTTATATCCTTTTGATTCAAGTTTATTTTATTTAGTTGTAAAGACATCAGAATAGATTTTCATTTAATAGAGCAAAGACAGAGGCTGCCGAGCCGTCGGTGAGCTTGTAGGAAGAATTGTACACTGAATAGGACTGAGCAGCCTGCAGTGTATGAGAATACATGCAGGCTGCACAAGACAAACGGAGCAAAATCATAAAGACCAACTGTAAATATGATGTTATCCTGTAATACAGCCAAGGCAATAAAAATCTCTCTCCAAAGGCAGTCATAGCCTTTAGGAGATTGTGTAACCAAGACACACCTCTAAGTTAGGGCCAGGGTTTGAAGGACAGCAGATGTTGTCAATGTGGTTATGTGATCGCGCCCAACCATAAACTACACAGAAATTAACCAGATTGTGTACACCCCGGCAGTAGCACCAACTAATACAGCAGAAATGTCAGCAGTTTTCCCATTCAGCTGAGGATAAGTACCCGTAAAACGCAGTATCGCCTCCATGTTTTATGTACAATAAAGCTAGAGCAGCTTTTTTAATTCCTAATCCCTTATTCACAAGATAGGAGATACGTTTCTGATCAGCAGGGGTCCTACGAATGGGCCCCTGCTGATCATTCAAATAGTCCCCCGATTGAATGGAGCTTCAGACATATGGGGATGCCGGAGATTGCAAAGTACAAGCATTTGGCAATCTCTGGCAGTCCCATAGGGTTAAATAGAGCGGTAGATGTGTGTGTGTGTGTGTGTGTGTGTACCGCTTCAGTTAAACAGGGGAACACAAAATGGGGGTCACGGCAGTCGGACCCCTGTCGATCAGACACTTATCCCCTATCTTGCGTTCAAGGGACAATGCCAGTTTTTGGGCTTTGCAAAAAAAATTAACTTAAAGGGAATCTGTCACCTATTTTGAGCATATAAAACTGTTAACATAGCAATGTTTAATAAAGTACCTTCATTCCTGCATGTGTCTTCTTTCTTTTAATTCAAGTTTTCATTTAGATCAAAAGGTTATTTTTTTTATATGCTAATTAAGCCTCAAGGTGCCCAGAGGGGCGTTATTACTCTCCTCTAGTGCCCAGTAACGCCCCCTCAGAAATAAATTTACTCCCACACCCTTGCCGAACGGCGCCGCCCCCTCCACTACGTCATTTAATTTATTCACCCCAGCATCCTTGCGTCCTCCTTTCTTGGCCTCCGAAATCCCGCGCAGCCGCAGTATCGCTGACTGCCTGCGCCTGTACGATACTCCGGCTCCTGAGGCAACAGCGCTCTGATTACGTCACTGGGCTCGGCGCATGCCCAGTGACACTATTGAGGCTGTTGCCCTCACGAGCTGGAGGCAGTCAGCGATACTGCGGCTGCGCGGGATTTCGGAGGGCAAGAAAGGAGGACGCAAGGATGGGGGGGTGAATAAATTACATGATGTAGTAGAGGGGGCGGTGCCGTTTGGCAAGGATGTGGGAGTAAATTTATTTCTGAGGAGGTGTGCTGGGCTTGGAAGAAAGGCGGGCTGGGCACTGCAGAGGGGCGTTACTGGGAACTAAAGCAGAGTAATAACGCCCCTCTGGGCACCTTGAAGCGTAATTAGCATATCAGAAAAATCACTTTTTGATCTAAATGAAAACTTGAATAAAAGAAAGAAGACACATGCAGGAATTAAGGTACTTTATTGAACATTGCTATGTTAACAGTTCTATATGCTCAAAATAGGTGACAGATTCCCTTAAAATTCATGTTTTTTTACAACAATTTTTTGTTGTCACACTTTTTGGACAGTTTTTTTTTTCCTATAGTAAAGTCTATAGGAATATGTCTGAAAACTCCTCAGCCCGCTAGAAAACTAAATAAAAATGCACTGTTTGTAGCGCATTTCATCACTCTCTGCTAGCTATTAGCAAGCATCTGGCCGCAGCAGTTTTTACCACAAATCACGGCAAAACGTTGCACTTTTTTTCAAAAGCATTGTGTGAAACCACTTTTATTCAATAAAGAGAAGCCATTGCCAGTGTTTACATATGCCATATGGGTTTAAACAACTGTAGAAGAGATTTCCTGATTCATCCTTGTAATTCAGTTCGTTTTTTTGTTTTGAATACAGTGTATTAAGTATGCAGGACCTCTAGAGGGCAGTATACACACTGTACTTTATGGGCATTCAGGCGGTTGACAGCAGTAGTGCCAACACGGCAATTTAACCTGAATACCAATATAGTATATCTTTCATGTACTTTATCATTTAGCTATAATAGCCTGTCTACATTCAATGCGCTGCCTGTGCCGTCATAGTGCGCCCTGCGCTGATGAATGGCAGGAAAAGTCTAAGGCATATTGGTACACCATAGACTTTTTCCAGGCTGCGGATGCCCACAGAGAGAGCTCTGAGTGCTGCCTCTGGCACCCATGCCATAGGTTCGCCACCACTGTACTAGATGATTATAAAAAATTCTAACTTTTCATATTCCGTGTTCGTTGTGCAGTTTTTCGTAATTTTCTGCGGACCCATTGACTTTCAATGGGTCCGTTGAAAACTCGGCTAATGCACAGTTTGCCATCCGCGTCCGTAATCCATGGTTCCAGTCCGTCAAAAAAATATAACCTGTCCAATTATTTTCGCGGAAAACAGTTCGCAGACCCATTCAAGTCAATGGGACCGTTAAAAAACGTGGAGGCACACAAGATTGCCATCCGCGTCCGCTTTTTTTTCCTATCATTTGCATGGCAATCCTGTCTTAGACTTTTTTTTAACTTTCCTTTATGGAACCCCATTTTGCGGAACGGAACACAACAACGGTCGTGTGCATGAGGCCTAATAGAGAAAAATCTCACTACCTTTAACCACTGCTGGCAGTATGAATCCATATGCATTAGCAGTCAGTGGGGTGTCATGATTGCAGGGTGGATGAGGAAGCCTCATGCAGATTTTGGTCTGGGTCTGGATAATTTTGAGGTTTAGTCTAGGATCTATTTATTAATAGGTCTGGTCTGAGGTCTGAATTTATTTGGGTGTCCAGAGAGTGCATTTATTTTGGGGCTTTTGGATCAGAATGTATTTGTATTACTATAGAGGGTGGTAATGGGCTGCAGAAGTTAGGTGCCAAAGATGTCTTTATACATCAGGAGAAGTCGTCATAGCAGTCTGGGCTAAATGGAGAAGAAAAAGAAAGACTATGGCAGTTTTACTAATACTGCTTAATTTTTAGACTGTGTAAGCTTAGTAGGAGATTTATCAAGACTGGCATATCTAACTGCTTAGAGGTGGCGAGAGTTCACAGCGGGTCTGTGCAGCAGAATCTTAAATGTACGCCAGCTAGACGCAGAAAAGTGGCAGAAGTAATTTTGAATGTGTCGGGCCACATAGCCTTTTTTTTTTAAGTGGTTGCAGGCAGACAGAATTTTATTATGTTACTACAGCTTTGTGAAAAGGAAAGGTCTGCCAAACTCTGATCTGCAAAAAACACGGATGATGTCCACGTGACATCCGTATTGCATCGCTTTTGAGGGGATGCATTGTAACACTGCCTATACTTGTCTGCAAAATGGACAAGAATAGGACATGTTCTATCATTTTTGCGGAACGGCTGTACGGACATACGGAAACGGAATGCTCACGGAGTAGTGATACCTCCATCAATCCCTTGCCGCCCCAGTTCTGATGGTTCCCTGTGGCCTCTTTCTCCTGGTCCCTTTTCACAAACAGGAAATGTCCCTGCAGCCAATCACCAGCTGAAACAGGTCACCACTGTGGCCACTGGTTGGCTGAGTGGGCATTTCCTGTAGGTCCAGGAAGCAACAACCTCTTTAAACCCACAATAATGCACAGAACAGTGTACAGAAAGATGGCATGTTGAGCTAAACATCAGCCGCAATCTTAGTTACTATTATCTGAAATAAAGTTCATTCTTTCACAATACTTGAGTTACATCCACTCATACAGAATATGGGCTCATGCAGATGGATCCTTCAAATTGTGTGCTGCCATGCTGTAGCAAGACACCAGTAATAAACGTCCCTGGGTTTATTGGGTCCTGCTTTGCTATACATCCTCCATAGGGATCCATTGAAGCCTTAAAGGGAACCTGCCACCATGACAATGCAGTGCAATCTGCTGGTAGTATGTTATCTAGCAGAAGGATCTGACTCCTACATAGTACTATAGGAGTAGATTCAGTATGACGTACAATGTATTAATTTAAATAGGACCTGTCACCTTTCCTGACTTGCATTCCCCATGGAATATCAATTCTGGAGCATCTATTCTTATGACTGTATGTTGTGCCATTCCTGTATTATTCCTGCTAGAAGTTTGCAAATAAATTGCTAGCAGTCTGCAGTAAGGGTACTGTTGGGTGGTACCAGTAGCGGGTGTGTCTGACTGTCCAATCAGTGTTGCAGGAGCCAGACTGTGCAAGGACCCAATCCCCCTCCAACTAGTAACACCCATCTGTTCTTTTACTGCAAGCTACTGGCAATTTGATCATAACTTCTAGTAGAAATAACAGAGGAATGGCCCAACATAGAATCATAAGAATAGTTATGTCCTGGGAAATGCAAGTAGTTACAACAGACATGTCTGGAGAGGGACAGGTCCTCTTAAATCTCTGTTTTTTCTGTTCCTAGTAGCCATGTGAGCAGTCCTACTGACAGTTAACTCTATGAGCAAGCATACAAGAAAGTCTGTCAATCATGACTCCTAAGTATAGAAAGTGCAGAGGTTTTACTGAATCTTTTCCCAGAAATCAGTCCCATATAACAATCTGCTCAGCTCCTCCTGCTCTACAGCATTCTGCATGCAGATTGCACTGCATTATCATGTTAACAGGTTCCCTGTAATCTACTTGAATGAAACTTAACAATGGAGATCTAATGGTACTTTGACACTTGCGGCAGAGGATTCCAGCAGGCAGTTCTGTCGCGGAACTGCCTGCCGGATCCGGGAACCCGGACGCAAACGGATGCATTTGTGAGACGGATGTGGATCCGTCTCACAAATGCATTGGAATATCGGATCTGTCTCCGGTGCCATCCGGAAAAACGGATCAGTATAATTTTTTTTTTTTCATTTTTAAAGGTCAGCGCATGCGCAGACCGGAAAGCCGAATCCGGCAACTGATCAGTATTTTTGGCCGGAGAGAAAACTGCAGCATGCTGTGGTATTTTCTCCATCCAAAAAACGTAAGAGGGACTGAACTGATGCATCCTGAACGGATTGCTCTCCATTCAGAATGCATTAGGGTAAAACTGATCAGTTTTTTTCCGGTATTGAGCCCCGAGGACGGAACTCAATACCGGAAAACTTTAACGCAAGTGTGAAAGTACACTAAATTTGGTACAATTTATATCGTGGCTCACCCTTATCTTCCAATATGGTAAAGGTTCCACGTGGAACGCTGAGAGCCAGCAGACACAAAGTATCGGGACAAACTATACAAGGAAATCCAACAAGCGTTATAAAGTAACGTTACAAGTCCAAGCACACTCTGAAGACAAGGTAAGAGGGTGGAGGTAGAGGGGGACGCCCCGTTCACCTAACCCGATTTTCAGCTATTAATCTATACCTTGGAACATTGCGAGTGTGGACTGGGTATCTGGAAACATTTGTATGAGCATAGTAACGTCACTGGATATACAAAACCAACTACTGATGCCGGAAAACAACTAAGTGTTGCAAGTTTCTGTATATGTGCACATTTTTCCACATTTCTTTCACTTTTTCACTTTTTGCATTATTTGCATTTTTTATAATCTTTCATTATAAACTTTATTCACTGGTCTTTATCAAAGACTTTTTGCAGGAGCACCTTTGGAGAGGAGAACTTTAATTGATTTATATGATATCATAAGACACTTATTATTTTGCGTATAGATTGGTATTTATTTGTTTTCCTACAAGAACGTAACCTCTGTTACCAAGTTGTCCATACCAGTGGATACCTCAATAACTATTATATTTTAAGTTTTATTATATTTTATATGCTATTTTAACCAAATAATATTAATGAACATAAAGTATTTACTATAGACGTACCAGCTGGTGTGTGCCTGTCTTTTATTTTATGAAAGTACACTAAGATGTTCAGGGACGGAATAAGGATTTTGAGTTTAAATTTTAGAGCTATTGTTTAGTTAGGAAGAAAACTTCTCTAATGACTACCTTATTACATTTGTCAGTTCTGCAGAGACATAGATGAAGTTCCTGAAATTTGCTTCTTTTGACTGAAAGAGGTCCTCCCATGATTGATGTAAAAAAATGAAAATCAGACATCATCTAGTACATGACAATCTCTAACAAATCTAGAAGCTGGCAGCTCAAGGGCATGTCCTTTTTTTTGTTGTTGCTGAAAATAAGATCCATGATATGTATGTATACCCCTATTAGATGTACAGCGTGTCACAGCTGTTACCTCTGGCTGTGACCTTCTGTCATTGCTCTCGCTGCAGTTCTGTTCCTGTGTATTGTTTGTGGTTCTTTATGGGTTAACTCCCCTGTGTGCCTATTAGGAGTTAATCCTCTCTGCCTGCTCCATGGGTGTGGCCTCTCTGCTGCACTGACGGAATCTGTATATTTGGCTGAGTTCCCCTTAGATCTGGGTCAGCTCTTCTAGTATGTGTTTGTCTTGTCCTTCTCTTGGTTTGTACTTTGTCTCCCAGGCTGCTGACCCATGGGATCCGTGTCTGTCGATGTTCTGTGAGTTCGCCTTCTTGCTCATTGTTGTCCTTTCTCCTGTGTTTTCTGTCACGAGTTGGAGATCCAGCGACAGACCTCTGCGTCGTCAAGCAATAAACAAACGGAAATCAGGTACAGACACACAAGAGTTTATTGCACAAACAAAAGGCCAGAGAAGGCAGCACAGACAAAACATGAGCTCTATGTACCGTCAGCACAGTGGGAGAAAACCCCCACCGTGCCACTGTCTAGTAATACTCCAGAGGGGCATGACTAAGCAACTCTTGGTATTCACTAGGGCCCCAGATGGTAGGGTTAGGCTTTGCAGCAGGAAGTTGCCAGGGTCCACTCTGGAGCGTGAACTAGACTGTGACAGCAGGAACGACCGGACAACAGGTACCGGCGGTACATAGGCAAACATAACATAGACAGGCACATCTAAACAAGGCAACTAATAACACAAGCAGGAGTACATCGCAAGGTACCAGGAGTGGCAATGAGCAGAGGAGGACTTGCTCCACCAGTAGTAAACTGCATGGCCTTGCCCATGGCACCTGCAGCAAAGAAAGGTGCAGCAAGGGCTTGCTGAACAGAATAACCCCTAACGCAGAGACAGAACCCTCCATACAGAGAAACGAATATGAAATAGGGGAAGACAGGCACGATACAAGATAGGCAAGACAAATAAGGGCAGAGGCATAAAGACATAATACACACAGGGGAACTCAAACATAACTGGCAACTCTGATAACAGAAACACAGGAGAAAGGACGACAATGAGCAAGAAGGCGAACTCACAGAACATGGACAGACACGGATCCCATGGGTCAGCAGCATGAGAGACAAAGTACAAACCAAGAGAAGGACAAGACAAACACATACTAGAAGAGCTGACCCAGATCTAAGGGGAACTCCGCCAAATATACAGATTCCGTCAGTGCAGCAGAGAGGCCACACCCATGGAGCAGGCAGAGAGGATTAACTCCTAATAGGCACACAGGGGAGTTAACCCATAAAGAACCATAAACAACACACAGGAACAGAACTGCAGTGAGAGCAAAGACAGAAAGTCACAGCCAGAGTTAACGGCTGTGACACAGCGCTTTGGAATTAAAGGGAATCTATACCTATGACACTGGCTGACCTATTACATGTGCGCTTGGCAGCTGAAGGCATCTGTGTTCGTCCCATCTTCATATGTGCCCGCATTGCTGAGAAAAATTAGGTTTCAATATATGCAAATGAGCCTCTAGGAGCAACGGGGGCGTCGCCATTACACCTAGAGGCTCAGCTCTCTCTGCACTTTAATTGACAAGGCCAGGCAGTGAAAACGTGATCTCACTTGGATGCAGAGAAAGCTGAGTTTCTAGGTGTAACGGCAACGCCCCCATTGCTCCTAGAGGCTCATTTGCATATATTAAAACCTAATTTTTCTCAGCAATGCGGGCACATATGAACATGGGACCGACACAGATGTCTTCAGCTGCTAAGTGCACATGTAACAGGTCAGTCAGTGTCATAGGTACAAATCTGCTGACAGATGTCCTTTAAAGGCAACCTGTCACCATGAAAAAGCTATATGTTATCTAGCAGGAGGAGCTGAGCAAATTAAAGCATAGATCTATAGAAAATGATTCAGTATGACAATTTATTCATTTAAATCTCTGTGCTTAGGCGTCATGTGAGCGGTCCTGCTAGTGACTGAGCAGGCATACTGATAAGACTGTCATTGACCGTCACCGCATACATGGCTCCTGAGCATAGAAATCGCAGACATTTAAATGAATACATTTAATCCCATATATCATTCTGCTGTTTAAAAAGTGTATATTATGCTTTGTGGTACAACCCCTTTAAGTAGGGTTGGGTATGATACTGAATGTATGCTCATCCCCTATTAGAGGTACTGCACCTTGGAATTGATGGCGGCGTTCTGTATTGAGTAATGGAGGCAGATTACAGCTCTTCACTTGATCTATGTCCTACAACGAGAACCTCCAGGTTTTATTGACGCTGCAACTTGGATCAATATGTCATTTTTGGTTTGAGAGGCATTACAATTTCATACAAAATGAATATCTAACTCCCAGGTCATCCACCATAAATTAAGCAAGCCATGTGAAATCATATCGCAGTGTACTACATTATCTATTTTGCTCGCACCACCCTGCAATATTATTCCTAGGAAACAATGCTGAGGTCATTTCCAATCCCTTTATTATAAAGTACATGGTTCTTCAGCTAGAACATTGTGATTACAGTGATATGTAGCATTACTCATGTAACACCAACAACAATGAAACAATGCAGTCCCATACAAGGTATGAGTTATCTAAATGTCTACTTTGATCTCTCTAAGGACATAGAATAAGTTCACACTGGCATCGCCTTGAGAAAACCAGTTTTGTAGGCAGAGCCTCCTTCCCTGTCTACGAACACCACCTATTTCTATGGCAATGAATTCTAGAATGGACAGCCTTTTTCCAGATATGTTTGTTACCCACCCATTCCACTTAGTTTTTTTTTTTTCTCCTCAAAGTCTTTACAAGAGTCAAGTATCAACAGATGCTGCAGCTATTGGTCTTATTCATCGGAGGTTTGCTGTTTAGCTCATTAGGGATTGTCTCTCTCCTCTTTCGCAAAGCAGGACTTAGTCGACTGGGAAGGTTGACCTCTCTCAACAATTCTCTGAATACCTCAGTCACATTCAAGTTCTCCTTTGCTGAGGTCTCCAGTATACGACAATTCCACTCCAGCTCCACTGTAGTCATAGCATCATCACAAAAAACCTTCTGGGCATCAACGTTGTCCTTTTTGTTGCCAACTACCACCATAGGTGGACATTTCTCCTCCTTTATGTCCAGGATCTCTTCTCGTAACCTTCTCAAAATCGCAAAAGAGTCTGGGTTGTCCACCGAGTAAACTAGAGCAAAAGCATCTCCACTCCTCATACTTAGTTTTCTCATAGCTGGAAATTCATAGCTGCCGGTGGTGTCCAAGATTTCAATCTTCACTTGCTCCCCATCCGTGGTTTCATACTCTGTGCTGTGTAACTCTTCCACCGTCCTCTTGTGTTTGGGTTCAAAGGTGTCCTGCAGAAAGCGATGGATGAGTGAGGTCTTCCCCACACCTGCTGCTCCTAGGAACACCAGCCTGATATGATTCTTCTCCTTGACAGATAGTGACATATCTGCTCTGTACTGTGAATAGGTGGTTAAGAGAAACCTGATGTCCTGCTCCTTAGATCAGTGTGCACAGATTCCCCACACCTCTCACTATTTATTCATATTTTTATGAGGTAGCTGTGTCTTTATCCAATCAGAGGCCGCTGCCTGCACCCGGATAGTAGGGGAGGGGGACCTGTCACTGTGTTGTGCTTCTAGCATTTGTGTTTGAGATGCTGGTGTTAACCTTTTCACTACCACCACAGATTTCATCATGTTCCTCTGTTTGATGTTACTTAAATGCCGGGCATTTTAGGACGTGAGGCCACTTGGTTTGATGTACTGAAACATCTGACGTCCACATTGCTGTCAGATTACTACAGGGTTGTTTCCTTATAGAAGAATTTGTATGTCAGCTTTGTTCATGTAATTTCCTGCTCTAAATATAATGTCATGTTAGCATTTCTACGTCTGACCGCTTTCTTTGCTTCTAGAGAAACCAGTAGAGTTTGCACTCGAATGAAAGACTAAAAAAATACAAATAGTTCTTCAGAGTTGCTTATGTCCATAGATTATATTCAGATACACATACTGTAGGGTATGCAATGGTATTTATTCATACCGTTGTGCCACTGGGCAGTACTCCGCTATGACCTTTGAATGCAGCATGCGTATGGTGCAGCCACTGAAATGGAACAGGTTTCCGTGTCCTATGTCTCACTTGTGCGGATAATGGCCCATTTTGGACAATGCTTCCAAGTTTGTGGAGTCAGTTTGGGGAAGGCCCTTTTTTGTTCCAGCATGACTGTGCCCCAGTGCACAAAGAAGGGCATAGTCGGCTTAGTTAGCGTGGAACAACTTGTCTGGCCTGCACAGAGCCCCAACGTCAACCCCATCAAACACCTTTGGGGCGAACTAGAACAGAGACTGCGAGCCAAGCTCTCTCCTCCATCATCAGGGTATGACCTCAAAAATGCTCTTCTGGATAAAGGGGTAAAAATAACCACAGACACATTCCAAGATCTTGTAGAAAGTCTTCCCAGAAGAGCAAAGGGGTCACCAACTCTATATTGATGTCTATCGATTTAGAAAGAGATATCATGAAAGCTCCTGTATGTGTTAGGCCTCATGCACACGACCGTTGTTTGGGTCCTCATCTGAGCCGCCGTTTTGGTGGCTCGGCTGCAGACCCATTCACTTCAATGGGGCCACAAAACATGAGGAAAGCACTCCGTGTGCTGTCCGCATCCGTGGCTCCGTTCCGCTGCCCCGCTAAAAAAATATAACATGTCCTATTCTTGTCCGCGCTTTGCGGACAAGAATAGGCATTTATATTGCCGGCGCCCATTCCGTTCCACAAATTCCGGAAGGCAACACAGACGGCTCCCGTTTTTTGCGGACCGCAAAAAACGGCACACCTGTGTGCATGAGGCCTTATGTGTATGATCGCTGGACCCTGGCTGATCGCTAGAATGATCCTCCTCATTGCATGCCAACAGTAAATAGGAGTTTAAGTTCTTGACCGTTTCTGTCAGCCCCATAGATGATGCATGTATGACGATTGCTCCATTCAGACTCCTCAATGTGGTGGTGGTTCATGACTCCTGTTCTAGTGAGCGATGGGTCCCCCAGTTACCATGTATTTATCATCTAAGCTTTGCCTGGAATAACTTCTATAAAATATGGCGTACAATCGAAATGACAAGTGTGTGCAAGTGCTGAATAGCTGATGCACGTTTTTTGAACCTATCATTTCTTTATCCAACCATCACAGTCAGAATGCATATCTATAACTGCAGAAAGCAGCTACAGAAAGGGTGCCTTGGTGTGGAGTACCCAGCATGTCCTGGTATTGCACAGACTATCCATCGTAATGCTTAGATTGACCTGTGGGGGTGCTGCAGAGGAATTTCACACTTGGTTCCAGGTCTCCAACACCCATTTCCCCAGATTACAGCCATTTACTGGGAGCAATAAGGATTCTAAAAACTGGACACATTTTTATTAGAGCATATGGACATCATGGCTGTTGTGTTACCCTACTCTGGATGCCCCACTATAAGCTAGAGCAGCTCTCTCTCTCTCTCTGGAAAACCAGCTCATACATGAATTACATTTGAACGGCCACCAAGTAATATTGCATTTCTGTCCAGGCACAACATCCTCAGCAATCACAGATGATTGCCAGGGATGAGAGAAGCCAGACCTGTGGCGTTCAGCTAATTGCTGCGCCTGCTTCACGTTCAAATAGGTTGTCTTCAAGAGACTTGCCTTTTACACTACATATCATTGAATTCGGCAGCCAAACACTTAATTGCCTTAATTTCATCTCTTTCAGACTACTGGCTTCTTGAAGGACTCTGACGATAAGCGCTTACACATGTTTTGCAACTGTAAATCTGAAATAATTGTACACAAACATTTATGTAATTCATGCACAGAGTAAAGCCGGCCATCCACATCAGCCATGCTGACAGGTTTTAGCTGGTAGCCATCGTCACCAACCTGGTCTTCATAAACATGCAATCAGCTTATAAATCAAACCATTCATGTGCAGGCCTTCATAGAAACCTGGCCATTCATAAGCTGACTCCATGTATTGGCTCGTATAGTCCAGCACCACAATGACCTGTGTCCTGCTGGCTGTATGGGCCGATGGCCAGATCAGACTAGATCTAGTCAATCTAACAAACCCACATGTTACAATAATTTCTAAATGAGTTTTACCATCTTGGCCCCTCTGGGTCTTTTAGGCCTAAACAATGTTGCAGATGGACTGAGATAAATCATTAGATTTCAGCTATTTTCCTTTTTTTTTTTTTTTTTTTTTTTTGAGGGAATGTTTGAGATATATATTCAGAAATATGCATACATCATTCACTACATGGACCATGGACCATTGACTATGGAAGCGTGTTTTTGGACATGCTCTGTGCAGAGGTCATGGTAGACAAGTCGTGACCATTACCTATGATGACTTTTGTCATATATGTGTGTGTGTTATCTTCCATTGTAATCCTGCCTGTGATCATAATGATGTGACTGCTTAACTCTTTAAGGGCACAGCCTTATTTCACCTTAAGGACCAGGCCATTTTTTGCTAATCTGACCAGTGTCACTTTATGTGGTGATAACTTTAAAACGCTTTGACTTATCCAGGCCATTCTGAGATAGTTTTTTTTGTCACATATTGTACTTCATAACACTGGTAAAATGAAGTCAAAACATTTTATTTTTATTTGTAAAAAAATACCAAATTTACCAAAAATTTTTAAAAATTGCAAATTTCCAAGTTTCAATTTCTCTACTTCTATAATACATACTAATACCTCCAAAAATAGTTATTACTTTACATTCCCCATATGTCTACTTCATGTTTGGATCATTTGGGGAATGATATTTTTTTTGGGATGTTACAAGGCTTAGAAGTTTAGAAGCAAATCTTGAAATTTTTCTGAAATTTTCAAAAACCCAATTTTTAGGGACCAGTTCAGGTCTGAAGTCACTTTGCGAGGCTTACATAATAGAAACCACCCACAAATGACCCCATTCTAGAAACTACACCCCTCAAGGTATTCAAAACTGATTTTACAAACTTTGTTAACCCTTTAGGTGTTGCACAAGAGTTATTGGCAAATGGGGATGAAATTTGAGAATTAAAATTTTTGGGCAAATTTACCATTTTAATCCATTTTTTCCAGTAACAAAGCAAGGGTTAACAGCCAAACAAAATGCTATATTTATTACCCCGATTCTGTAGTTTGCAGAAACACCCCATATGTGGCCGTAAAGTACTGTACGGGCACACAGTAGGGCGTAGAGGGAAAGGTGCGCCGTATGGTTTTTGGAAGGCAGATTTTGCTGGACGCTGGACTGGTTTATTTACACCATGTCCCATTTGAAGCCCCCCTGATGCACCCCATGAGTAGAAAATCCATAAAAGTGACCCCATCTAAGAAACTACACCCCTTAAGGTATTAAAAACTGATTTTACAAACGTTGTTAACCCTTTAGGTGTTGCACAAGAGTTATTGGCATATGGAGATGGAAAATTTGCTAAAAAAATTAAATTCTCAAATTTCATTTTAATCCATTTTTTTCCAGTAACAAACTAAGGGTTAACAGCCAAACAAAATGCTATATTTATTGCCCTGATTCTGTTGTTTGCAGAAACACCCCATATGTGGCCATAAACTACTGTACGGGCACACAGTAGGGCGTAGAGCGAAAGGTGCGCCGTGTGGTTTTTGGAAGGCAGATTTTCCTGGACTGGTTTATTTACACCATGTCCCATTTGAAGCCCCCCGATGCACCCCTAGAGTAGAAATTCCATAAAAGTGACCCCTTTTTGGAAACTACGGGATAAGGTGGTAGTTTTGTTGGGACTATTTTTAGGGTACATATGATTTTTGGTTTATCTATATTACATTTTTGTGAGGCAAGGTTACCAGAAATAGAAATTCTGAAATTTCATCTCCATTTGCCAATAACTCTTGTGGAACACCTAAAGGGTTAATGACGTTTGTAAAATCAGTTTTGGATACCTTGAGGGGTGTAGTTTCTTAGATGGGGTTGCTTTTATGGAGTTTTTACTCTAGGGGTGCATCGAGGGGGCTTCAAATGGGACATGGTGCCCCCCCCCCAAAAAAGACCATCAAAATCTGCCTTCCAGAAACCATAAGGTGTTCCTTTCCTTCTCCGCCCTGCCGTTTGGTCATACAGAAGTTTACGACCACATATGGGGGTGTTTCTGTAAACTGCAGTATGAGGGTAATAAATATTAAGTTTTGTTTGGCTGTTAACCCTTACTTTGTTATTGGAAAAAAAAAGAATTAAAATGGAAAAATTTCCAAAAAATTGCTTTTTTTGGCACCGTTTTTATTTTTAATTTTTTACCGTGTTCATCTGAGGGGTTAGGGGGGTATTTTTTATAGAGCAGATTCTTACGGACGCGGTGATACCTAATATGTCTACTTATTTAAAAAAAAATATGTTTTACACTATATTATCTTTTTATAAACAAAAAAAAAACATTTTAGTATATCCATATTCTGAGTCATTTTATTTTTATTTTTTAGTTGACTATCTTAGGTATGGGCTCATTTTTTGAGGGATGATAGGACGGTTTTATTGGCACTATTTTGAGGGGCATATGACTTTTTGATCGCTTGCTATTACAATTTCTGCGATGTAAGGTGACAAAAAAATACCTTTTTTTGCACCGTTTTTATTTAATTTTTTTGACCGTGTTCATCTGAGGGGTTGGGGGGGTATTTTTATAGAGCAGATTATTACGGCCGCGGCGATACCTAATATGTAAACTTTTTTTATTTATTTTAGTTTTACTAAATAATATTTTAGAAAACAAAAATTTTTGTTTTAGTGTCTCAAGTCTGAGAACCAGTTTTTTAGCCGATTGTCAGTGGCTAAATTGGGGTATAAATTTAGTACTCCATGGAAGTGTGGTACACCCTGAAGCAACCAATAATGCAGAGGCCCGGATGATCGGGGCACGTGTCACATTGAGTTGTGGTGTTCTTCCGTATTCCCTTCCTGTGACACACTCTGCACTTTTTTTGGGTCCATCCCTTCTTTCCAGTATGGGGGACCACACCTGGAAAGTGTTGGCCAGGAACGATCCGGGCACCTACAGTTCCCGAAAGTACTTCGGCCTGCCCTTTCCCGGTCAGAAAAGGTCAGGGCCTTGAGGACTGCCTCATAGAACTGAAGTAATGTCCCTGTGTTGCCAGCATTCCGGGACAGCACAAAAGAGTTGTACAAGGCAACCTGTACCAAGTAGACCGCAACTTTTTTGTACCATGCCCGGGTTTTGCGCATGGCGTTATATGGCTTGAGGACTTTATCAGAGAGATCAACTCCTCCCATATACCGATTGTAGTCGACGATACAATCGGGCTTGAGGACCGTTGCTGCGGTACCTCGCACAGGGACAGGGGTGATGCCGTTACCATGAATTGTGGACAGTTCAAGGACATCCCTCTTGTCCTTATATCTGACCAGCAACAGGTTTCCAGTGGTAAGGGCACGGGTCTCACCCCTTGGGATAGGTACCTGGAGGGGGTAGGTAGGGAGGCCTCGTTCATTTTTACGCACAGTCCCAGGTACTGGAACAAGGGGATACTAGTATATAAATTATCCACGTACAGGTGGTAATTCTTATCTAGCAGTGGGTGCATAAGGTCCCACACAAGTTTCCCGCTAACATCCAGAGTGGGGGGGACATTCTGGGGGTTGAATACGGGAATCTCGCCCCTCGTACACACAAAACTTGTAAGTGTACCCTGAGGTACTCTCACAAAATTTGTACAGCTTCACGCCATACCTCGCCCACTTAGAGGGAACATACTAGCGGAAAAAAAGGAGTCTCCCCTTGAACGCAATGAGAGACTCATCAACCGCGACCTCCCTTCCAGGTACATAGGCTTGTACAAATTTGTCCCCAAAAAAGTTGTGGGAGGCGGGGCAGAGGGGCAAGCTGCAGCACCCCTGGGGGGTCTAGAGTCACACAGACACCCAATTTAGGGTGATGCAACCAAAACATTTTTTATTTTTTTTCTTCAACTAACTTTCCCTAAATATCCCTGCCTAATCTAACTTGTCCCTAGCCTTTCCCTAAATACCTGGGGATGCTGGGGCACAGATGGGGTGCTGGATCCTGGGCTCTAAACAGATGAGGGGTGCTGACTCTGAGACACGATGCAGCACTCCTCTCTCCTCGGCCTCCAGACTGAAAAAGAGGAGGAGGAGAGGAGCGCTGCGATAATTTGAATGAACCGCCCGCCCAGCCGACCAATAAGAGCGATCCTGAGAGGTGATGTCACTATCACCTCTCAGGATCTAAGGATGGTTATTGGTGGCGTATTATCACACCACCGATCACCATCCTTCTCTGGGTTATCGGGTCCCCAGAGACCCGAATAACCCGGAAATGCATCAAACCGCAGGTCTGAATTGACCTGTGGTTTGCTGCGATCGCCTACAGGACCCCCCCCTCGCATTTAGCCAAAGTGCCTGCTCAATGATTTGAGCATGCACCGGGTTCCGATCACCGCCCGCCGAGCGGAGGTGATCGGAAATACATAGGACGTATCAGTCAGTACGCCCTGTGTCCTTAACGATCGGGAAATCAAGGTGTACCGGTACGCCCTATGTCCGGAACAGGTTAAAAGTGATCTGTACAGATCAGAAACATTGGCATATTTTGAAGTACAATAATGCAAAGGAATTCAAAAAATATGGATAGTGATGGGGAAAATTAAAAATAACCACAGAAATTCTAAAAAATAAAAGTTGTTTAACATAAAAACCTGATTGATACAATACACAATTTCTTCATAATACTTTCCCTTTAGGGGTTTCCAGAATTGTCAAAAAGGACTTGCTGTTATTTTCCAGGAACAGCAGCACTCTTGAATAGGGTTCAGTTAAGCTGAGCTTCAATGCCAATCACAGACCATGAACAAGTGGGGCGCTGTTTCTGGACTATTACAGTAGATTTTTTTTTATATAGCATTGTACAACCCTATTACATCTGAAGAACCCATTAAAAACCATATTTGCGAGGTCTACTCCCCCTGACATCCCTTCTGTTTGCCCAGTTTAATACAGCCCCATAATTAGCTTTCTCTCTCTGCTGGAGGATGTGATGTGGAAAAGATCATACTACTGTAACATGTTCTGACTGGAGGACCAGTGTGGGTGCCATGTGGCCGCCTGAGCTCTGAGGACTATAGAAGATGGCCACCAAAAGGAACATAGGCTCATATATATTATGCAGCATTATTCTAACCAAGGGAAAGGTTAGAGCTAATGTATTGACTTAATTGACAGATTTATGACTGTATGGGCTCTACTTTACAGGCTGGGATCTGTGTGCAGTAGAGATGTGACTTTTCATTTGCAACCTATTTTTCATGAATTTTATTAAACCACCAGCTTGCACAGTGGTAACAAGGCATGATGGATACATGTTCTCATTCTGTTTACGCCAAATTCAGACTCTACCATTTGTATGTCTAAACAGAAATCGAGACTCATCAGACCAGGCAACATTTTTCCAGTCTTCAACAGTCCAATTTTGGTGAGCTCGTGCAAATTGTAGCCTCTTTTTCCTCAATGTAGTGGAGATGAGTGGTACCCGGTGGGGTCTTTTGCTGTTGTAGCCCATCCGCCTCAAGGTTGCGCGTGTTGTGGCTTCACAAATGCTTTGCTGCATACCTCGGTTGTAACGAGTGGTTATTTCAGTCAACGTTGCTCTTCTATCAGCTTGAATCAGTCGGCCCATTCTCCTCTGACCTCTAGCATCAACAAGGCATTTTCGCCCACAGGACTGCCGCATACTGGATGTTTTTCCCTTATCACGTGGAATGCAATGAGAGAGAAGAAAAAAGAGGTTGAGTGGTTCCACCAGGACTGGAGGTCCTGGGGAAAAGGCGCCAGAGGGATGGAGAAGATGTAAGTGTAGATAGAAGGAGAAGTATAAATATACTATAAAATAAAATAGCACCACAAACTACGTGCCTGTTCAATGACTATTTGGGGAAGGCTGCACAAGTGTTATAGGGAAATGAAAAATATTTTCATTCCCAATAGACAAATACCAGTGACAGGTGAACCTAGTCTGGAGGCTCCAAAATTATCAAATGGATCCAACCGGACGTGATTCAAAAAACAGAAAACACTACAAAAGGCGCCACTCCCAAGGATGTGAAGAGGATAAGTGTGGTGGATAATGCCCCCTTAGGCCAGAGGATGATATTAGAAAAATTAAAAATATATGATAATATATAATGGATACAAAAAAAGTGTAGAATACTCTCCTAAGGGGAGATTCCTGTGGATGAGAGTAGGAGTACTCACTTCACAGGGGGGGTAGTCACAGGATAAAGCTCAAGACACCCGTGACCAACTGCCCCCCCTAGCCGGGATCTCATGTCAGATGATATCAATTGATGGCAGCCAACGACAAGGCTTCTGATCAATGCAGTTTATTACAATAAAATAGCCCAACGCGTTTCGGAGGTCTTATAATCCTCCTTCTTCAGGGGTCTTTTCACAAAGGTCTCCACTGCTTCAAAAGGAACATGAGACCTTTGTCATATATTTTTAATTTTTCTAATATCTTCCTCCGGCCTAAGGGGGCATTATCCACCACACTTATCCTCTTCACATCCTTGGGAGTGGCGCCTTTTGTAGTGTTTTCTGTTATTTGAATCACGTCCGGTTGGATCCATTTGATATTTTTGGAGCCTCCAGACTAGGTTCACCTGTCACTGGTATTTCCCTTATCACACCATTCTTTGTAAACCCTAGAAATGGTCGTGCGTGAAAATCCCAGTAACTGAGCAGATTGTGAATACTCAGACCAGCCCGTCTGGCACCAACAACCATGCCACGCTCAAAATTGCTTAAATGACCTTTTTTTTCCCATTCTGACATTCAGTTTGGAGTTCAGGAGATTGTCTTGACCAGGACCACAACCCTACATGATTGGTTGACTAGATAATCGCATTAATGAGAAATAGAACAGGTGTTCCTAATAATTCTTTAGGTGAGTGTATAGAGACACCTACACATTACACCTACAGAGGTTTTTATGACATCCCATTCTAAATCCATAGGCACTAATATAGAGTTGGTCCCCGTGCAGCTAAAACATCCTCCACTCTTTAAGCAAAGATTTCTACAAGATTTTGGTGTCTGTGGAATTCATCCAGAACAGGCATCCTCAAACTGCGGCCCTCCAGCTGTTGCAAAACTACAACTCCCAGCTTGCCCAAACAGCCTACAGGTATCAGCCTACAGCAGGGCATTGTGGGAGTTGTAGTTTTACAACAGCTGGAGGGCCGCAGTTTGAGGATGCCTGATCCAGAAGAACATTTCTGAGGTCAGACACTGATGTTGAACAGAAGTTGTGATCCAGCCCCTCCTATCCTAGTTCATTCCAAAGGTATCTGAGGTCTAGGCTCTGCATGAACCATTCAAGTTCTTCCACACCAAACTCACCCAACCACGCCTTTATAGATCTTACTTTGTGCACTGGAACATAGAGGGTCCTTCCCCAAACTGTTCCCACAAAGGTGGAAACATATAAGTGTCCAAATTGTCTCAGTATACAGAAGAATTAAGATTTACCTTCACTGTAACTAAGGGCCTAGAGTATCAACCCCTGAAAACACCTCCAAAGCATTACCCATCCTCCACCAGACTTTACAGTTGGCACAATGCAGTCTAATGGCAGATATCGTTCTCCTGGCATTCGTCAAACCCACACCTGTCCATGATCCATCAGACTGCCAGATAGAGAAACGTGATTCATCACTCCACAGAACATCTTACCACTGCTCCAGAATCGAGTTTTGGCGTGCTTTACTCCATCAGATACCTGGAATTGTGCTTGCAAATGTAAGGTTTGCATGCAGCTGCTCAGCCATGGAAACCCAGTTTTTGTGCTGATGTTTATGGCTGAGGAGGTTTGGAGTCTGTACTTATTGAGTCTTTAGTACGTTGCTACCTTATGCCCTATGCACCTCAGCACTCGGTGACCCTGCTCTGTAACTTTACAATGGTCTCCACTTCATGGCTGAGTTGCTGGGTTTCCTTTTACTTTACAATAATAGCACCGACAGTTGATGGTAGAATATCTAGCAGGGAAATCTTTTTACAAAATGACTTCTTGCAGCGGTGGCATCCGAATACAGAACTGCACTGGAATTCGGTGAGCTCTTTAGAACAAGCCATTCTTTCACAAATGTTGATAAAGGCAGACTACATGGCTGCTAGGCTGGATTTTATACACCTGTGGCAATGAAACTGAATGAAACACCTGAATTCAATGATTAAGATGTGTGCCCCAATACTTTTCTCTATATAGTTTATTTGTATCATAGGGGATCTAGTGTTAAAATACACATCATTGGTATTACTGCTTCCATAATAAACACACAGTGAACACAGGACGACAAAACTATACAAAAACTTAAATGGTTCATCCCGCCTCCCTAAGAATGGAATAAAAAGTCTTTACTGTACCCCAAAGTGGTACTAATATAAACGTCAACTCAGCCTGCAAAAAAACAAGCCCTTTCACATTTCCGTCAAAGGAAAAGTAAGAAAGTCATGGCTCTCAGAATATTGTGACATAAAAATACTTTGATGTTTTTGAAAGTATGGGGTAAAACATAAAAACGATATAAAATGTTGTATTGCCAAATAACAATAATGTACTGACCCACAGAATAAAGTTATTCAAACGTTTATTGTACACTGTAAAAATTAAAGCCAAAAATAAACCCCCAAAATGTCTAATTACTGTATTGTCTCTGCCCCCCAAGTTTTTCAGTACATTATATGTAATCCAAAATGTTGCCATAAAAAAAAATTCAACCTGTCTGGAAAAACAAAAGTTATGGCTCTCAGAGGCAGGGGATGAAGAAACGGAAAAAAAAAAAATGCATCCAAAAAGTTAAAATAGGCCACATCGTTAAGGGGTTAAAATGTATTCGCTTAACTGACATACTAGACGGAGTATGTTGCATGGCCTGCAAGCATCAAGGAACAGGGCGTTCTTTACATTACCGGCAGCTTCCTACTTTCTAAAATGACATTTCTAGGGTTCACCTTTTTCCTTTGAAATGAGACCAAAGCGTTGATGAATCGCAGAAGGTTCTGTATTTCGTTACTGCATGAGGATTATATTGCTATGTAGGACTACTTTGATCCACCTGATAATGGGGAAGAGAAAACGTATTTTCATATAATTCTGTTCGTCTACAGCCACCACGCTCCCTGTTATCTGGCTTCGCATGGCAGAATGATAACGGTTTATCTGACACAAGCCTGCAGCTGCCTCATTATCCTCCCCTGCTCCTGAGAACAGTGGGAAGCCCTGATGTAAGCCACATGGGGGAGGGGAGCCAGAAACAGAGATTTTATAGTCATATTTTTTACTCATAAATTCAGTCACTATTGGCATGGGTGAAATGCAATAGTGAGGTACTAGTGCACGTAAAAATAAATCAATTGATAGGAAAGGTAATCTACCTGTGACCCATCTACATACCATAAATGTGTCTGTATTCTAATTTTTTATAATGTGACACAAAATATTCTGACACTAAATATTAAAATATCATTTTAATACAGTATTGGAATGTCGTGTGATGTGTAATTGTCAGCAGACTATCTACAAGACTCTGGAAGCTCTGCCCCATTCTACACAGGAAAGCTTTCAGAACTGCCAGAAATGCTGATTCTTATAAATCTTGTCCCTGACACAGGACAGGCCTGCGTCTTATCTGCACAAGACACAGACAGTTCATTCATAGTAAGGGGATTGAGGCGTGCCCACTTGTGTTCTCCCTCCGGCTCCAACCCCAACCACGGGCCCCGCCCCCGACTTGGTTGACACGACCCCTCCCTGTTGTCTGACCTCCATGATCCGGGCTGTGGGCTCCCTCCACTGAGTCTGGCCAGTGTGAAAAGCAATCAGCTTTTAGGAGCGCAAAGATCCTGCTGCTGAATGGCCAGTGCATCGCTGGCCTGGCAGGCAGCAGGAGCTGCGCAGGCTCAAGCACACACAGAGGCGCGCAGTCGCGCACCAGCATGGCTGGCAGTCAACAGCTTCATCAGCACCCTGGGGTAAAAAGTGTGTTCTCTGCTCCCTCCTGTCAGCTGTGGACTCCTTTATATGCAGGGGCAGCAGGGACACTGGCGCTCCCATCCCCACAACTGCGAACTGCAGCCTGTCAGACTGCACAGGAAAGTGTTCAAAACTTCTGCAGAAGGCCCAAACTCTCCGTGCACCCTTCATCGTGAGACAGCACCCCTGTCATGTAATATGCTGATAATAGACGCCCCTGAGCCTGCTAGCCAGACATGAGTATTATACACCCATGAGCCTGCTGTCTAATATACATGTGATATACGCCCCTGAGCCTGCTGTCTAATATACATGTGATATACACCCCTGAGCCTGCTGTGTACTATACATGTGATATACACCCCTGAGCCTGCTGTGTACTATACATGTGATATACACCACTGGGCCTGCTGTCTACTATACATGTGATATACACCCCTGAGCCTGCTGTCTGTTATACATGTGATATACACCACTGAGCCTGCTATCTGCTATACATGTGATATACGCCCCTGAGCCTGCTGTCTACTATACATGTAATATACACCCCTGAGCCTGCTGTGTATTATACATGTGATATACACCCCTGAGCCTGCTGTCTGTTATACATGTGATATACACCACTGAGCCTGCTATCTGCTATACATGTGATATACGCCCCTGAGCCTGCTGTCTACTATACATGTAATATACACCCCTGAGCCTGCTGTGTATTATACATGTGATATACACCCCTGAGCCTGCTGTGTATTATACATGTGATATACGCCCCTGAGCCTGCTGTCTACTATACATGTGATATACACCCCTGAGCCTGCTGTGTATTATACATGTGATATACACCCCTGAACCTGCTGTGTACTATACATGTGATATACCCCACTGAGCCTGCTGTGTACTACACATGTGATATACACCCCTGAGCCTGCTGTGTAATATACATGTGATATACACCCCTGAGCCTGCTGTGTAATATACATGTGATATACCCCACTGAGCCTGCTGTGTCTAATATACATGTGATATACACCCCTGAGCCTGCTGTCTGCTATACATGTGATATACACCCCTGAGCCTGATGTGTATTATACATGTGATATACGCCCCTGAGCCTGCTGTCTGCTATACATGTGATATACATCCCTGAGTCTGCTGTGTAATATACATGTGATATACGCCCCTGGGCCTACTGTCTGCTATACATGTGATATACACCCCTGAGCCTGCTGTCTACTATACATGTGATATACACCCCTGAGCCTGCTGTCTACTATACATGTGATATACACCCCTGAGCCTGCTGTCTACTATACATGTGATATACACCCCTGAGCCTGCTGTCTACTATACATGTGATATACACCCCTGAGCCTGCTGTCTACTATACATGTGATATACACATCTGAGCCTGCTGTCTACTATACATGTGATATACACCCCTGAGCCTGCTGTCTACTATACATGTGATATACACCTCTGAGCCTGCTGTCTACTATACATGTAATATACACCCCTGAGCCTGCTGTGTACTATACATGTGATATACACCCCTGAGCCTGCTGTGTACTATACATGTGATATATGCCCCTGAGCCTGCTGTGTACTATACATGTGATATACACCCCTGAGCCTGCTGTGTACTATACATGTGATATACGCCCCTGAGCCTGCTGTGTACTATAAATGTGATATACGCCCCTGAGCTTGCTGTGTACTATACATGTGATATACGCCCCTGAGCCTGCTGTGTACTATAAATGTGATATACACCACTGAGCCTGCTGTGCCTAATATACATGTGATATACACCACTGAGCCTGCTGTGTACTATACATGTGATATACACCCCTGAGCCTGCTGTCTACTATACATGTGATATACACCCCTGAGCCTGCTGTGTACTATTCATGTGATATACACCCCTGAGCCTGCTGTCTGCTATACATGTGATATACACCCCTGAGCCTGCTGTCTGCTATTCATGTGATATACACCCCTGAGCCTGCTGTCTTCAAGAACACCCCTGAGCCTGCTGTGTCTAATATACATGTGATATACACCCCTGAGCCTGCTGTCTACTACACATGTGATATACACCACTGAGCCTGCTGTGTAATATACATGTGATATACACCACTGAGCCTGCTGTGTACTACACATGTGATATACACCCCTGAGCCTGCTGTGTAATATACATGTGATATACACCCCTGCGCCTGCTGTGTATTATACATGTGATATACACCACTGAGCCTGCTGTGTAATATACATGTGATATACCCCACTGAGCCTGCTATGTCTAATATACATGTGATATACACCACTGAGCCTGCTGTGTAATATACATGTGATATACCCCACTGAGCCTGCTGTGTCTAATATACATGTGATATACACCCCTGAGTCTGCTGTCTGCTATACATGTGATATACACCCCTGAGCCTGCTGTCTGCTATACATGTGATATACACCCCTGAGCCTGCTGTGTACTATACATGTGATATACACCCCTGAGCCTGCTGTCTACTATACATGTGATATACACCCCTGAGCCTGCTGTCTGCTATACATGTGATATACACCCCTGAGCCTGCTGTCTGCTATACATGTGATATACACCACTGAGCCTGCTGTGTATTATACATGTGATATACACCCCTGAGCCTGCTGTCTGCTATACATGTGATATACACCCCTGAGCCTGCTGTGTAATATACATGTGATATACACCCCTGAGTCTGCTGTCTGCTATACATGTGATATACACCCCTGAGCCTGCTGTCTGCTATACATGTGATATACACCCCTGAGCCTGCTGTGTACTATACATGTGATATACACCCCTGAGCCTGCTGTCTACTATACATGTGATATACACCCCTGAGCCTGCTGTCTGCTATACATGTGATATACACCCCTGAGCCTGCTGTCTGCTATACATGTGATATACACCCCTGAGCCTGCTGTGTATTATACATGTGATATACACCCCTGAGCCTGCTGTGTATTATACATGTGATATACGCCCCTGAGCCTGCTGTCTACTATACATGTGATATACACCCCTGAGCCTGCTGTGTATTATACATGTGATATACACCCCTGAGCCTGCTGTCTGCTATACATGTGATATACACCCCCGAGCCTGCTGTGTACTATACATGTGATATACACCCCCGAGCCTGCTGTGTATTATACATGTGATATACACCTCTAGAGCCTGCTGTGTATTATACATGTGATATACGCCCCTGAGCCTGCTGTCTACTATACATGTGATATACACCCCTGAGCCTGCTGTTTACTATACATGTGATATACACCCCTGAGCCTGCTGTTTACTATACATGTGATATACACCCCTGAGCCTGCTGTGTACTATACATGTGATATACACCCCTGAGCCTGCTGTGTATTATACATGTGATATACACCCCTGAGCCTGCTGTGTATTATACATGTGATATACACCCCTGAGCCTGCTGTCTGCTATACATGTGATATACACCCCTGAACCTGCTGTGTACTATACATGTGATATACACCACTGAGCCTGCTGTGTACTACACATGTGATATACACCCCTGAGCCTGCTGTGTAATATACATGTGATATACACCCCTGAGCCTGCTGTGTAATATACATGTGATATACCCCACTGAGCCTGCTGTGTCTAATATACATGTGATATACACCCCTGAGCCTGCTGTCTGCTATACATGTGATATACACCCCTGAGCCTGATGTGTATTATACATGTGATATACGCCCCTGAGCCTGCTGTCTGCTATACATGTGATATACATCCCTGAGTCTGCTGTGTAATATACATGTGATATACGCCCCTGGGCCTACTGTCTGCTATACATGTGATATACACCCCTGAGCCTGCTGTCTACTATACATGTGATATACACCCCTGAGCCTGCTGTCTACTATACATGTGATATAAACCCCTGAGCCTGCTGTCTACTATACATGTGATATACACCCCTGAGCCTGCTGTCTACTATACATGTGATATACACATCTGAGCCTGCTGTCTACTATACATGTGATATACACCCCTGAGCCTGCTGTCTACTATACATGTGATATACACCTCTGAGCCTGCTGTCTACTATACATGTAATATACACCCCTGAGCCTGCTGTGTACTATACATGTGATATACACCCCTGAGCCTGCTGTGTACTATACATGTGATATATGCCCCTGAGCCTGCTGTGTACTATACATGTGATATACACCCCTGAGCCTGCTGTGTACTATACATGTGATATATGCCCCTGAGCCTGCTGTGTACTATAAATGTGATATACACCACTGAGCCTGCTGTGTAATATACATGTGATATACACCACTGAGCCTGCTGTGTACTACACATGTGATATACACCCCTGAGCCTGCTGTGTAATATACATGTGATATACACCCCTGAGCCTGCTGTGTAATATACATGTGATATACCCCACTGAGCCTGCTATGTCTAATATACATGTGATATACACCACTGAGCCTGCTGTGTCTAATATACATGTGATATACACCCCTGAGTCTGCTGTCTGCTATACATGTGATATACACCCCTGAGCTTGCTGTGTACTATACATGTGATATACGCCCCTGAGCCTGCTGTGTACTATAAATGTGATATACACCACTGAGCCTGCTGTGCCTAATATACATGTGATATACACCACTGAGCCTGCTGTGTACTATACATGTGATATACACCCCTGAGCCTGCTGTCTACTATACATGTGATATACACCCCTGAGCCTGCTGTGTACTATTCATGTGATATACACCCCTGAGCCTGCTGTCTGCTATACATGTGATATACACCCCTGAGCCTGCTGTCTGCTATTCATGTGATATACACCCCTGAGCCTGCTGTCTGCTATACATGTGATATACACCCCTGAGCCTGCTGTCTGCTATTCATGTGATATACACCCCTGAGCCTGCTGTCTTCAAGAACACACCTGAGCCTGCTGTGTCTAATATACATGTGATATACACCCCTGAGCCTGCTGTCTACTATACATGTGATATACACCCCTGAGCCTGCTGTCTGCTATACATGTGATATACACCCCTGAACCTGCTGTGTACTCTACATGTGATATACACCCCTGAGCCTGCTGTGTAATATACATGTGATATACACCACTGAGCCTGCTGTGTACTACACATGTGATATACACCCCTGAGCCTGCTGTGTAATATACATGTGATATACACCCCTGAGCCTGCTGTGTAATATACATGTGATATACCCCACTGAGCCTGCTATGTGTAATATACATGTGATATACACCACTGAGCCTGCTGTGTAATATACATGTGATATACCCCACTGAGCCTGCTGTGTCTAATATACATGTGATATACACCCCTGAGTCTGCTGTCTGCTATACATGTGATATACACCCCTGAGCCTGCTGTGTACTATACATGTGATATACACCCCTGAGCCTGCTGTCTACTATACATGTGATATACACCCCTGAGCCTGCTGTCTGCTATACATGTGATATACACCCCTGAGCCTGCTGTCTGCTATACATGTGATATACACCCCTGAGCCTGCTGTGTATTATACATATGATATACACCCCTGAGCCTGCTGTCTGCTATACATGTGATATACACACCTGAGCCTGCTGTATACTATACATGTAATATACACCCCTGAGCCTGCTGTCTGCTATACATGTGATATACACCCCTGAGCCTGCTGTGTACTATACATGTGATATACACCCCTGAGCCTGCTGTCTACTATACATGTGATATACACCCCTGAGCCTGCTGTCTGCTATACATGTGATATACACCCCTGAGCCTGCTGTCTGCTATACATGTGATATACACCCCTGAGCCTGCTGTGTATTATACATGTGATATACACCCCTGAGCCTGCTGTCTGCTATACATGTGATATACACCCCTGAGCCTGCTGTATACTATACATGTAATATACACCCCTGAGCCTGCTGTCTGCTATACATGTGATATACACCCCTAAGCCTGCTGTCTACTATACATGTGATGTACACCCCTGAGCCTGCTGTGTCTAATATACATGTGATATACACCCCTGAGCCTGCTGTCTGCTATACATGTGATATACACCCCTGAGCCTGCTGTCTACTATACATGTGATATACACCCCTGAGCTGCCAGTGACTATACAGCTACCAACAGTCCATAGGATAGCTTTTCATGGCATAACGCATTTAAGTTTATATAAGAGGTTGCTGCTCTTCACAATCCATATTTGCCCCCAACAATAAGCTGCTGAGACCCCTAGTGATAAGTTTTAATTTTTGGAGAACTCAGAAGTATTGAGTTTCCCTGCAGTGCCACCACTGAGGAGAGACATGAACACACCGCTTGTCTATGTATCATCAGGGCATCTTGCCAAAACGTAGACTGGTGGATAAAAGAATTGCTACATAAACCCTCTGACCTTGGTCTTTCCTTGTAGCGGATATAGAACATCTATAGGGAAATAATTACCACTGGTAGCCTCTTGTTTTCCTTTAAACCTTCATCTTAAGTTCATCTATTATTTATGGTGTAGCGGTGGAGAAGACTGAATCCCTCTGGACTGTGATGGCAAAGAAATGTAGTAATTAAATGATGGGTTAGCATCTAGAGCTCTGAAGATGCCTCCACCGTATTAAAAAGATTGTGCAGTATGTGTTGTGCAGAATGGAATGGCTAGCTTTGCGGCAAGACGCAGGGCAGAGATGATGGGAGTGGTGGTTGTGGCTCTGAAAGGGGTAGTAATACTCACAGTTCATGGTGATAGTCTGGGCCATGCACAGTGAATGAAGGGCACACCCTTTCTTTCCGCGGGGCACTCCCTGGCTGATACTAATTGTCATTCCCTTAATATTAGGTGGTTGGCAGGAGTGCAGATGCAGGGGACGGAGGATGGATGCAATAACCAGGCCCGTTGGGTGCAATAGATAAAGTAGTAGTAGTACATATAGCTGTAGTAGTAGTACATACAGCAGCAAAAGGCACAGTTCCAAAATATAACAGTATAGTCTCCTCTCAAGAGCTGTGAATGGGCAGTAACAATGATGGTAATAGTAGTGCTCCCTGACTCTCCTTCTCTTCTGCCAGTGTTAACAATAAATCACAACATTTAACTCAGCAACATGACATTAACCCTTTTAAAAGTAATTAGCCCTTTGCAGTAGTCCTCTGGGGCACTGCACTTCCTTCCAAAGGCAGAGTCACACCTGTTCATGGCTGGTATCTGGTATCGCAACTCAATTGAAGTGAATGGGGCCGATGTGCAGTGCCACTCACAGCCTGTGGACAGGTATGGCGCTGTCTTTGGAAGGGTGTAAACCCTGTAAACAGAAAAAGACTAATTAAACCTTGGAATGACTTCTGTCTATCCAGGCCATGATAAAGTCTCCAAAGACCGTTGCTATTGATTCAAGAAGCCAGCAGGACAATGCTCCTTTCTTGAGGCACCTGACCCTCTGCATTGCTTCAATATTGTTTTATAGCAAGTGATCAACCATTAAACATGCAGACAAAGAAAGGACAAGGTTGTGTCTCTGCCTCCCAGAGAGTAGAGAAGGTTCCACCTTTCCACAGGGTATCCTTCGTTGTGGTCTTCTCTGGGATCTATTTCATTTAGGACCTAAAAAATGAGGACTTAGAGTAATTTAGGAGGGGGAAAGAGAATCCCTTATTAGGCTGGGTTCACACAGTTTTTAAACAGTTTTTCCTTTTATTTTACTGTCATTTTTCATTAGTCAAAAAACGCTGCCTCCAGACATTATTTCTAAGTCCACACATATTTATGAAACAAAGTACAAACATGCGGGTTTATTTTGTGGCGTACTTCACATGTGTTGCGGTTTTTGGGTTTATGGCATTTTTTTTTTAAATCTTAGCAGGCTCTAGCTATTCTGATATTTTTGTGCCATAGACAACCATGCTTGAAAAAAACATGTGTGCTGTATTTTTATGGCATTTTTTATATATTTTTTTTGTACAATGGCCTTTATTATAGAGCTCTACAGAAGAAGTGACATCAGAGCTAGATACATACTCTAGTTTCCGGTTTAAAAACGCATAGCTTGCAATCAAAAAAAGGTCACAAAAATTATTGCATTAAAGCACACTATTTGTTAAAGAAAGACACTAAAATCAAAAACTGCCATAAAAGAAGAAGAAGAAAACACCATGCAAAATTTGTATAAAGAAGGTCTTTTATTAATTTTTTGTTGCAGGACCCATTATCTTTCATCCAGAAAAAAGCTGATGACTTGAAAATCCAATTTACGTCTTACTTAAAGGGGTTGTGCGAGACTATCAAAAATTTGAGCAACAGGCAGGGGATGGTGTAAATTAACATAATAAGCACTACTTATTTGTTGATTCTCCCACTCTCATTTGCTGGTCTTTATTTACAGGCCTGCAGCGCTGATGTCGCTTCAACATAAAGTGGCTTCTGCAGGTCATTCACTGGCTGCCCTAAAGGAGTTGTCTGGGCCCCTGGACATAGAAAACCCCACTCACCTGTCTGCGGTCCCGGCCACTTCCAGTCCTGGCAGAGCCAGGAAGCAGCTAGGTCTCATGACCACTGCTGCCAATCACAGGACTCATCACTTCCTCAGCGGTCATAGGAAGAAGCTACTTCTTGGTTCTGTGGGGATCAGAAGCAGTGGAGAAACCACAGACATGACCATGCTTGCTGCATTCACTTCTATATGATTTCCAACAAAGGCCGAGCAAGTGTACATGCTAGAAGATGTAGTTTCATATCAGCTGGAGTGCCAGAGGTTGTTGACCCCTGTATTAGATGAACGTTGGCTAAACACACAGATTTCAGTGGGAACATGGCGGTGTCCCAACTTTCCACTGACAGATCTTGGGGGAAATAAGGCTTTGGCATGATGCATGGATAAGTCACCACCAGAAGAGTCTCAGTCCCCTGACCCTATTGAGAACATGGCCGAGCATGGATGTGTATGAGGAAACTGGAGCACTCAGTCAGAGGACAGCTATATGAAGTGTTTGGCCTGCCATGCTCTAGTGTTATACTATGGGTTTTCTGACTGGAAGGATGCAGTAGAGGAGGGATAACAACTGAAATTACACAGGATTTTATGCAGAGATGGTAGATAGTAGAACTGGGGGTGTATGTATTTATGTATTTTGCATTAGGGCTTCTTAATTGTTTTCTACTGGGTCCCTAACAGGACATGGTGGTGCCTAGGCCTCACCATAATTTATAGCCAGTGGCAAAATTACAAATATTGCTTTATTTTTCTCTTATTTCTCTCTAGCTCTCTCTATAAGACCATGTTCGGTGGCTGCTGCTTACCTGCTTACTCTCTCTGGTGGGCTGGATCCTGCTGTCTTTTTCCTGGTGGGTCCTGCGTTGGGTCTGCTTTGTCCCTCCACGCTGGCTGCGGTGGCCTGGACCCGCCTCAAGCAGTTTTTTTTCCTGGTGGGTCTGCCTCTGGGTCTGCTTTGTGCCTCCTCTGCAATCATGTGACCTTTCCGACTCTTTAAGGGCCAGCGTGTACACCCCAATCTTCACCAGCCAATGTCTGGCAACCCTGGGGAACTTTAGACACCTTCTGTAGAAGGGTGCCTGAGCAATAGGTTGTCTAGCTTGCTAGTTTTCTGCTAAGGTGTGCTGAATTCTGTTGTCTACCCATGTATTAACTTTCTGCCAATTTACTGGATTTTGTCCCTGCCTGACCTTTGTATTGGCCTTTCGCTGTCTGACTTGACTTAAGTCCATTTTCTGTATAGCATGTACTCTGCCTGCCCTGACCCTCGACCCACCAGTGTCTCAAACCCCAATCGATCAGCTATCATATAGAGTCTACTCCAGAAGGTAGCAGCCTGGTGGTTCCCCTGCAGTGAAGCCCAGATTCCTGTACAGGGTTAAAGGATTAAAACCAGAGCACTGCCAGGGTAATGCCTTTAGGATTAGTCCCAAGTGAAAGCTGTTGGTTAACACAGTGCTCCCGTCCTGATGCTGTGACTTCTGCCTGACCAGGTATACTGGACTGTGCTTACAGTACAACCATTTTAAAGGAGTTACCCCATGATTAATGTAAAAAATTAAAATCATACATAATACAATACACAACAACCTCTTTCTAACAAAGCTAGCCCTGTACCTCACATGGATCCAGATATCTCCCTCCCGGGGGGCATGTCCTTTCTCAGGAGGCATATCCTTTCTGGTGGCAGTTAAAGGATGGAATTGAGCATATGCTTCCTTCTTAGTCAGTTGGACTGAGAAACTAGAAAAAGAGCAGATGGCCCAATACAGATAGAACAACTCAGTGGCTATAGGCTATACATTTTTTTTTATTGCATGCAATTACAAAAGTATTCAGATTCGGGTGCTGGTTTGAAAACTGTACAAAAAATTTTGTGGGACAATCCCTTTAATGAAATAGTCCAACAATTGTTTATCCAGGATTAATTTACCTTAAGGAAATCAATATTGTGTCAAATTTCCACAGACAGACTCACCACAGCATCGAAAAATCTGTTATTCTTTACATCTTTGGCGTATGGAGTGGTCCTTGACTAGAACGTTCATGTTATGCACCCGTAACTGATCTACCAGATAGGGTCCACCACTTGTAGACATCTTGGTATGGTCTTATCTTTGCATACATCATATTCTAAAATATAAATCTTTTTTGCTGCCAGGCCAGTGGGAGAATTGCTGTAGTTCCATGTTGGAATTGATAAGATGTGACAAGTGACCTTTCCAATGATAATTCTGAAAGAGACAGCTACTGACATGTAATTATTAGAGTGCTCTAAACCATAGCAGAAGCCCTGACAGATAAGGGCCCTCTCTTTACATGCCATTGCCACAGGGCAAAAATAACACCCCATATGTGAGCTCAAATCTGTACTGCAGCCTCCCTGTCCTGGCGCACATCACTGCTGGAGGCTAGAGGAAGATTGCATACCATAAGCAATGCTTGACTGCAAATCAGCAATGCCCTGCTATATATAACCTGGAAAGTGATGTCTATCAATGCACTGATCCACAAAATATTTCACCATTCAATCATGACGTGATTACAATCTACGTTCTCTGCTCACTTACTGATAGATGACACCATTCACACACTTTATATAACATATAGTATAATGTACATAAAGGGTACCCTTATAATACAACTAGTGGTGGGAGGAAAGGAAAGACTAGACTTCAATTATGTTGAAGGGGTATTCCTGACTTTTCATATTGATGACCGATCCTAAGGATAGGTCATCAATATGAGATCGGTGGGGTCAGACTCTAGACACCCCCGCCGATCAGCTGTGAGCTCTGCAGCCACCAAGCACAGCTCTGTCCATTTAATAGTGGCTTTGTTTGGTATCGTAGCTCAGCCCCTTTCACTTGAATGGGCCTGAGCTGCGTCTTGGCCATGTGACTGATAAACATTACATCACTGCCCCAGGAAGAGGGCTAAGGGCTCATGAAGAGCTAAGCGGCAGGGGTGCTTGGCGTCGGACACCCATCGTTCACAAATTCATGGTCTATTCTGAGGATAGGCCATCGATCACATATTGATGGTCTATCCTGAGGATAGGTCATCAATATAAAAATCCTGGAAAATCCCTTTAAACTTAATTGAAATGAATTAGAAATAAATTAAATTAAAAGGTCATTCCACGTAATAGATTTTTACACTGCACTGTAGCGTTGTCACTTGTCTTACTGTAATCAGGAGTTTAGCAAGGATTAGTGGCTTAATGTGACTTGTAAGATTCTTTAGTGTAGAATAAATTATTAAAGGGCTTCTGTCACCCCCCAAACAGCAATTTTCAGTATTGGACTTAATATAATTGCTAATATACGCAGAGTCCATATATACCCCTCTTACCTCTGGCTGTGCTTTAAATTCTTTAAAAATAGTACTTTTGTTATATGCAAATTTCTTCACTACCAGCAAGTTGGGCAGTTACTTGCTGGTAGCCGCCGCATCCTCGTCTAAAAAAACGCCCCCTCATTTACTTGATTGACCGGGCCAGTGAGTGCTCTCCTCCTCTTGCTGGCCCCCTCTGCCCATAAAATCCTGCGCCTGCGCCATACCGGTCCTCATTCGGCGCAGGCGCCCTGAGAGAAGGACGCTCGCTTGCCCGCTCCTTCCTCAGTGCACCTGCGCCGATGACGGCAGCCTACACCCGGAAAAGAAGCGATGTTAAGTCCAATACTGAAAATTGCTGTTTGGGGGGGGGGTGACAGAAGCCCTTTAAAGAAACACAAGACATAAAAAACTCAAAAAATCAGTATTTCCTATTGCTAGAGTATGCCATCAATGTCAGATAGGTGCAGGTTCTACATCTGGGATCAGCTCTTATCTTCACTGCTATGGGACTATCTTAGTCCCATAGCAGTGAACAGAGAGGTAGCTGTGCTTGTGCAGTGCTCTCTCTGTTCACCATTATGGGACATCTGAAAATAGCCCTCATTCAGTCTATCGGGGTGATATGTATCTGGTGTTTTTCTTTTTCAGGGGTACTCATGCAGTGTCTAGATAGATTGTGTTTGGTGTACAGTTTCTGTATAATGTGACGGTGCTGATTTAGACGGCAGTGTAATGGTTGGGTGGTGGGTCCTACATATTGCAGTCAGCACTGGCATTCAATCATATAGATTACATATGATTGACAGGTTACGTGATGTTTGATGCTGAAGGAGGACTTGTTTGTGTTTGAGGAAATAGATGTTTTTTTTGTGTGTGATGGTCTTATAACAGAGGCAGCGTTGGGTGTTGCATTTATAACTGCCCGATTTTTTAGTATTTTGGGGGTTTTGTTTAATGTCTGTGTTTTTTGGGGGGTGTCTTTTCAGATGGTGTTTTCGTTTGCTTGGTGCTAGTAGGTTTCGGATTGTGGGGGCTTGTCTGTATGTAATTTTTGGTCTGTTTGGTAGATATTTTTTGAGGTATGGGTCTTGTAGTAGGATACAGTTGCAAGAAAAAGTATGTGAACTCTTTGGAATGATATGGATTTCTGCACAAATTGGTCATAAAATGTGATCTGATCTTCATCTAAGTCACAAAAATAGACAATCACAGTCTGCTTAAACTAATAACACACACACAGAATTAAATGTTACCATGTTTCTATTGAACACACCATGTAAACATTCACAGTGCAGGTGGAAAAAGTGTGTGAACCCTTGGATTTAATAACTGGTTGAACCTCCTTTGGCAGCAATAACTTCAACCAAATGTTTCCTGTAGTTGCAGATCAGACTGTGCACAACGGTCAGGAGTAATTCTTGACCATTCCTCTTTACAGAACTGTTTCAGTTCAGCAATATTCTTGGGATGTCTGGTGTGAATCGCTTCCTTGAGGTCATGCCACAGCATCTCAATCGGGTTGAGGTCAGGACTCTGACTGGGCCACTCCAGAAGGCGTATTTTCTTCTGTTTAAGCCATTCTGTTGTTGATTTACTTCTATGCTTTCGGTCGTTGTCCTGTTGCAACACCCATCTTCTGTTGAGCTTCAGCTGGTGGACAGATGGCCTTAAGTTCTCCTGCAAAATGTCTTGATAAACTTGGGAATTCATTTTTCCTTCGATGATAACAATCCGTCCAGGCCCTGACGCAGCAAAGCAGCCCCAAACCATGATGCCCCCACCATCATACTTCACAGTTGGGATGAGGTTTTGATGTTGGTGTGCTGTGCCTCTTTTTCTCCACACATAGTGTTGTGTGTTTCTTCCAAACAACCCAACTTTGGTTTCATCTGTCCACAGAATATTTTGCCAGTACTGCTGTGGAACATCCAGGTGCTCTTATGCAAACTGTAAACGTGCAGCAATGTTTTTTTTGGACAGCAGTGGCTTCCTCTGTGGTATCCTCCCATGAAATACATTCTTGTTTAGTGTTTTACGTATCATAGATTCGCTAACAGGGATGTTAGCATATGCCAGAGACTTTTGTAAGTCTTTAGCTGACACTCTAGGATTCTTCTTCACCTCATTGAGCAGTCTGCGCTGTGCTCTTGCAGTCATCTTTACAGGACGGCCACTCCTAGGGAGAGTAGCAGCAGTGCTGAACTTTCTCCATTTATAGACAATTTGTCTTACCATGGACTGATGAACAGCAAGGCTTTTGGGGATACTTTTTTATCTATTTCCAGCTTTATGCAAGTCAACAATTCTTAATCGTAGGCCTTCTGAGAGCTCTTTTGTGCGAGGCATCATTCACATCAGGCAATGCTTCTGGTGAAAAGCAAACCCAGAACTGGTGTGTGTTTTTTATAGGGAAGGGAAGCTGTACCCAACACCTCCAATCTCTTCTCATTGATTGGACTCCAGTTGGCTGACACCTCACTCCAAATAGCTGTTGGAGATGTCATTAGTCTAGGGGTTCACATACTTTTTCCACCTGCACTGTGAATGTTTACATGGTGTGTTCCCAAACACATGGTAACATTTAATTCTTTGTCTGTTATTAGTTTAAGCAGACTGTGATTGTCTATTGTTGTGACTTAGATGAAGATCAGATCACATTTTATGATCAATTTATGCAGAAATCCATATCATTCCAAAGGGTTCACATACTTTTTCTTGCAACTGTATGCCAGTGTTTCTGTAGGATTTGTAGGAGGACAGAATTGGACGTACTGTACTGCGTGACAAAATAAACGTTTTTTTAAGGGAGCAGGTTCTTTTATACTTGGTTGTAGGCATTCATATTGTATTAATTTGCGGGCTTCTTTTGTATGCGTCGGATATGATTTTTTCGGGATATTGTTTCTCTTTGAATCTTTTTTCTAGTAGTTTTGATTGTGCAGTGAAATCTGTATCATTGATGCAGTGGCGTCTTATGCGTTTATATTGGCTATATCAAATATTCCTGAGCCATTTCTTGTGATGGAAACTCGAATATTGGATATAGCTGTTCGTGTCTACGGTCTTAAAGGTTTTTGTGATAAATTTGTTGTCTTGATTGGTTACGATGATGTCTAGAAATTCTATTGATTTTCTAAAAAATTTCGGTGTGAAGGTGATATTCCAGTCTGTGAAGTTGAGGCTGTTACAGAAATAAAGTGCTGATTTCTCATCCACATCCCAGATGATGAACAAATCGTCTATACTGTATATCTTTTATAGTATACAACATTGTTTTTATATATCTAGTGTCCCCATATATGTGTATCTTCAAATTCCTCCATAAAAATATTAGCGAACGCCGGTGCTACCCGCGTCCCCATCGCGGTCCCGGTGCGCTGATGGTAAGTGTTATTGTTGTATATGAAGTAAATGTTTTCTAATATGAACCCCAGGCTTTCTGCTAGAAATTCTATCTGAGGTGGTTTTAATGACTTGTCTTTTGCTGTATGTTAGAGTAAAGGGCAGTAACATCGAGTGTGAGTAGATCATAATCCGGCAACCACTCTATTGTTTGTAGTTCGTGTATCAGTTGGCTTGAATCATGTAAATAACTGGGTAACTGTTTGACATATGGTTGTAGGAATAAATCCAGATATTGTGATAAATTGGTGTTTGCACATTTTGTGTTTGATACTATCGGGCGTCCTGGGGGATGGGTTGTGCTTTTATTGATTTTGGGCAGATGGTAGAAATATGGGATGCAAGGTGTTTTCGGGGTTAAGAAGTTTTTTCTTTTTTGTTTATGTACTGATGTGCATAGGCTTCTTTTATCATTAGGTAAAAAAAATGGTTATTTCTGGAAATGGGTTGTTTTTTTTTTCATAGTAGGTGGGGTCTCCTAGGATATTTTCTGCTTCTTGTTCATAATCATCGGTGTCTTGTATCACTATTCCACCACCTTTGCCTGCGGGTCGTATGATTATGTCATTATTGTTTTTGAGACTGTTCAAGGCTAATAGTTCTGTTTTGGTTAGGTTCCCTTTATAATTTATGGTGTTTGTGTCATTAATTTTGGTTTTGATTTCTTGCGCAATTAACTCAAAAAGGGTCGGAATAATGTGTCCCTGGCTCTGTTGGGGGAAAAAGTTGGATTTTGGTCTCACATCTAAATGTTTGTATGGTGGTCTTGTATGGTCATTTTCCGTGGTCCGGTAGTGAGGGATATTTTTGTTATTTTCTATTCCAAAATGTCTTTTGATAGTTAGGTTCCTTCTGAATTTCTGAGTGTCTATATAGAGTTCCAGAGGGTTGATTCTATTCTGGGGGCAGAAGGAGAGGCCTTTTTGTAAGAGCTTAACCTCATGGGCTGTCAGTTTGTCAATAAATTAAAGATTTTGATAGTTGATGTGGTGTTTATAACTGCATTTGGTATGTTAGTTGAGGTTTTTAGTGGTGTTTTCAAATTTTTGTTTTCTGTGCACCTCCTTGTTTTCTTTGTGGTCTATAGGGTGAGAGCTGCAATCTGATGTGGGGGGGGGGGGGGGGGGGGGCTCTGGTAACTTTGGGAGGGCTTCTCTAGTAGCGGATTAAAAGTCCATGAGATTTGGTGTGTCCTCTGTAGTGTTGGTGGGGGGTATTTCTCTAGGAGGGGCATCTCTTATACGATTCTTTGATACTAGGTACTTTGATCTGAGTGCCCTAAACCATTCAATGAAATTATCTGTGTCGGTTAGTTCAGCGCATGGTATATAGAATTTATTGTTGATGGAGGGGGTGCTTTGCTTGTTATATGCGTGTCCGGGGTTATCTATTTTATGGTGATTGTCCAGGCTGGTTATGCTAGGTGTGTGATCTATATTTTCATGTTGGATATTAGGGGAATGTGCATTTATGGGTTTAGAGTTATTGCTAGTGGGGGGTTTTGGTTGTGATAGAAACCAAAATAAACCCATGAAGCCTATTTTGTGGTTTGTGATATTTTTGGTTGGTGAAGTGGCCTTATGGTATAGTGGGGCTGCCATGGCTTGTCTGTTGGGATAGTCTAGAAATTGACTCTCGTCCTGGATTAATGTTATTGTAATTGTGTTCGCCTTGTAGTGTTCTGGTGTTATCTGATTGGTTCTGTTTTTTCCAATCTCGATAGGAGTCTGACTTTCTGTCCTTTCTGTCCCTTTGTAGCTTACGTGATTTTGTTGCTATCATATCGGATTCCATTTGGTAGATTCTATTGGTAAAATTATGGTTTATAGTGATGAAATAAGGATGTTTGGAATATTGCAGTAAGGCTTGAATGTTTAGTTCTATATCTGGGGTAGGTCTCAGTAATTAATTCTCGTTTGTTCATGATGATCCTGATGAGACCCGCTGCGCATTGGTCTAAATAATTATTCCACTCATTGTTAAAATCAGGATCATCACGGAATGTGGGCATCATGGCTAGCCGTAAGCCTCTGGGGGCCAGATTTTCTTCTAGCTATATTTTCAGGAAAAGAACATCTAGTTGATGAGATAGTTCGCTTTTAAGATTGTTCTCAAAGGTTTTGAATATATAAAAAAAAAAAAATCTGTGTCGTCTGTCCCAAAACTCTGTGTGTTATCACTTTTTGGTGTCTTGCTTTTGTTTTCAATATCTATGGTTATGTATTGGGTTACCAGAGGTTTCCTTTGTTGTAATCTCTTTGCGAAGTATTCCATGTTCGCTTCGGATATTAGCTGGGTGTTGTGCTGCACACAGGCTGCTTGGTTCCTGACGAAAATAGAACTTGTCCTCCGGTGTCTCAGGTTTAGAATGTTCCGGTTTTAAATATGTAGTGATAAAATTGGGAGAGTAGACCGCCACATGTGCATTAAACGCTTCCTTATTGTGTTAAAGAGCTTATGAGTCGGCTTACCAGATGTTGTGAAGAGTCACAACTGTAGATCTCTTTGCTGGTTGCAGCGTGCGCTTCTCTGCGTGTGCTCAAGGCAGGTGGCAAATGAAGAGAACCTTTAAAAAACGTAGTTGCAGACCTCTTTGGCGCTGCCTAGACCATGATTGAATGAACTTCAGAATTGAAGTGTCTGGTATTAAGAGATCTTTTATTATACAGTAAAGTCAACGCATTTCTGAGGCAGGATTATGTCACCGCCAGATCTCGGAGAAGTTCTGACAGACGTTCTTCAGTACCTCCTGTATGATGTTCTTTTGTTTTGGTTTCGCTTTGACATCTCTTCTCCCTCTTCCAGCTGTCATCTATTAGCAGTGATTGGCTCCCTTTATATCCCCTCCAATACTGCCTCACTTTGCGGTTTATACTACTTCCTGGATTGTGCTCACTGCTAGAAGTTTGCTACTGCTGGTTTCTCAGTTAAGTCTATCCATTTATTTGTGTTTTCCTGTTGGTTTGATTCTAGGTGACCCTGACTCCCTCCGTATTAAGTGCAGGGAGCCTATGGTCGTGTCCCCTCACTATTATAGGGTTTTCAGGTGTCACTCAGTCTAGGTACGTGGACATGCAACTTTCTATCACAGAGATCTTTGTATGGGCTGAGCAGTCAGGGAGCGCTATAGGGCTCACCCTTTTGTTCCTTAGTTTGGGATCAAGTCAGTCAGATCTTTATTTGTTACTTCTTGTTTTCTGCAACACCATCCGTGACAGATTACCCCCTTTGTCAGGACTATTTACAGTATTGACAGGCTACCAAAGGTTTAAAAGCCTGTTTTTGGTGGCCTGGGGAGGGGGTGGGGCTTTTGGGAAGGGGCAGGGCTAGGTGAATAGGTAAACATATATAGCATATACAGAACATTGGTTACATATATAGATTTTAAATAGATTTAATGTAGCTCACAATGCGCAGTCCATCTGTCAGGATGCATGTTTCTTTGGACTGCAGATGGACTGCACATTGTGATCTACATTATGTTGTATTTTAAATCTATATATGTAACCAATGTTCTGTATATTCTATAAATGTTTACCTATTCACCTAGCCCCATCCCATTCTGCAAGCCCCACCCCCTCCTCAGCCCGCCAAACACGGGCTTTTAAACCTTGTGTAGCCTGTCATACTGTAAATAGTCCTGACGAAGGGGGTAATCCTGCCCGAGAAATGCGTTGACTATACTGTATAGTAAAAGATCTCTTAATACCAGACACTTCAATTCTAAAGTTCATTCAATCAAGGTCTAGGCAGCGCCAAAGATGTTTTTTGCTAAAGGGGCGGACTCCAGTACGGGTGGAAAGGATGGAGGATTATCTAAGTAGATACCCTAGCCCAGAAGTGGCAGAGTTTTTACGTTTGGGTTTTGAGTTTGGTTTTCATATTCCCTCCCACCCGTTACCTGTGGTGGAGACGCGGAAGAATTTGACCTCGGCATTAGAATTCTCGTATATTGTGTCAGAAAAATTAGCCAAGGAAGTTTCTTTGGGAAGAATGGATGGTCCGTTTGTTACGCCGCCCATGAGTAATTTGCATATCTCCCCTCTGGGTCTGGTCCCTAAAAAGGAGCCTAATAAATTTAGGCTTATTCATCATTTATCCTTCCCTAAGGGCGCGTCGGTCAACGAGGGCATAGACCCCGAGCTCTGTTCAGTGGTTTATGCTTCCTTTGACACGGCTGTTGAGTGGGTGAGAAGGTTAGGGCCGGGTACCCTATTGGCAAAATCTGATATCGAATCTGCATTCCGACTGTTACCGGTTCACCCGGATAGTTTATATTTGCTGGGTTGTTTTTGGAATGGCGGTTATTTCATAGACAGGTGTTTGCCAATAGGCTGTTCTGTGTCTTGTGCATATTTCGAGCGTTTCAGTTCTTTTTTGGAGTGGGTGGTGGTTCAAGAATCGGGTTGCTCGTCTATTCTTCACTATCTAGACAATTTTTTGTGTTTAGGGCCGGGAGGATCTAGAGTTTGTGCCTTGCTATTATCCACGTTGCAATCCGTTTTTGAGTGGTTTGGGGTTCCCTTGGCAATGGAAAAAACAGTGGGGCCTACAACGGAGTTAAGTTTTCTGGGGATAGTCATCAACACCATGTGCATGGAGTGTAGACTACCAGAGGAAAAGGTGTTGGATTTGAGGGCAGGGGTAGCGGCCGCATTAAGGACAAAGAAGATTCGCCTGCGGGATTTACAGTCTTTGCTGGGCAAATTGAATTTTGCTTGTCGCATTCTTCCTATGGGACACATCTTTAGTAGGAGGTTAGCTTCAGCGACCGGGGGTATTGTGGCTCCACACCACTTTATCAGGCTGGGCGGGGAACTATAAGGGGATCTCTGGGTGTGGGATTCATCTTTGCAGCATTTTAACGGCAGGGCACTAGTTATGGGTGGGGTTGTTGGGGTATACTGAAATGGACAGTGGTGCGCGGCCCGCTTCTCAGACATGCGGATGGGTCCTTCTTGTCTAGGTTTCAATTTTTGGCAGTGTTTAAGGAATGTTTGCGTCGCCTGGGAATGGACTCTGGTAGATTTACGGGTCATTCCTTCAGGATTGGGGCTGCCACAGAGGCCGCGCGACTGGGTGTCCGAGATGAGGTGATTAAGCGCATTGGGAGGTGGGAGTCAGAGCGTTTTCGTTTGTATGTGCGGTTGGGATCATTTTGAGGGTGTGTGAATCTTTCTAATCATTGTTTTACTTTTGTTGTCTTGCAGGTGCCGCCCCGTTGTTAGTGTGGATTTTGGGACACTCATTTTTTTTCTGGGGGGCCTTGCGGGCGGATGTTAGACGTAATGGGCGTCAGTTGGGGTTTGACCGGGAGGTGGCTGTGGTGCGGTGGATTGGGCGTCATGGTATGTTGTGGGGAAGTGTTCTGCAGGAGGTGCATCGGCATGCCAGATTGGATAGGGCCCCGGACGTACTAGTGGTGCACGTGGGGGGCAATGACCTTGGTGTTCGTCCTTGCAGGGAGTTGATTCGGGACATCAGGTTTGATTTTTTTCCCGTCCATGTTCACTGTGTGGTCGGACATTGTGCCAAGGAAATCCTGGAGGGAGGCTAGATCTGTGGACAGGTTGAATATGGCCAGGATTAAGTTAAATCGAGTGATTGGGCGTTTTTGTGCCAGGCATGGGGCGGTGTCGGTGCGGCACCCTGAGCTGGAATCGGGGACCGGCGGTTTCTGGAGAGATGATGGGGTCCACCTTAATGCTGTGGGCATTGATCTTTGGTCCCTGGATTTACAAGGAGGAGTGGAGAGAGCTCTCCGTGTGTGGCGGAACGCGCAAGCTTAAGGTTAGAGTCAAGCTGCGCATTGTTGGCGGGGGGAGGTCATAGAAGCTGGGGCTACTGGATGGTACAGGTGAATGAGAGGGCCTCAATGGTGGGGCTGGACTCTCAGAGTTGGGGCACCTGGTTGGCTTAGTGTGGTGTCCATCAGTGGGTGTCCCCGAGCTTGTGGTACATGGCTGGGGGCAAGATGGAATTGCCGTGGTGGTTTTTGGTCGGTTAAGGTGCATTACGCGGCTTCTACAACCTCCCTCGTCAGTTCTAAGTCAGAAGGGTTATGTTATTATATTGTAATTATTTATGTTGTTTATGTTATTTATATTATTTAATAAAGAACGGCTGCTGTGGCCGATTTAATCCGACCAGTGGCTGTGCGTGGTTATTGGGGATGGTGAAAGGGTCGGATGGGTTAGTCAATGGGTGGTTGGGTCCCAAGCTTAGCCAATAACCCTACTCATGAACTAGCCTTCCTGCAGTCCGGACCTTTCACTGATAGAAAACATTTGGTGCATTATGAAACAAAAAATCCTACAAAGGAGACCCAGGACTTTTCTATAGGGGGTGTTCTGTACATTCCACCATTACTCAATACTTCAGGAGTTATGACTAGCCAGTCAACCCTGTCAACTAAAATGTCTTTTAAATATCTTCATGTACGGTAACTTCTGGGAAACAATTGTTTTTTTAATCTATTTTTGATTCCGCCGTCAGCATCTTCACTTGTCCTACTATTGATTCTCATTCTTCCTGGCAGCTGTCTGAAATTCATGATTTAGTAACAAGATCTTGATCCTGGTTTGGGCTTCTCATCTCTCTTTTATATTTCCAGTAGAACTCAAATCTTCATGCTCGAGCCTCCAGTTTTATTCCTTTGTCTTTAGTTTTTTCTTAATTAACTTTTAATTTCCATCCACAGTGCTTCTAATTCTCCGTCAATTAGGTCTATAGGATTGAAATTGCCTTGTGTACTATTTTTTGTAGGCGAGGGGAGTGTTCTTCAACTTTGAATTTCTATAGTTTGGTGGCTTTGATGCCTTCTTTGAATCATGTAAATTTGTGCTTACTTTATTCTCATACATATGTGTGACATGATAGTCATGCATTATTTGTAAGTTCGCAAGGAAAAGGCGGGTTAGTCAGCACCTCCCAATGCGCAGGTGCATGCTGCCATGGCTGAAAACAGAAAAAAAGGGGGGAATGCAGCAGCACCCTGCAAACAAGATAAAGTACAATAATGCCATAGTCCCAAAAAATATTATAGTGCTAATGCTACGCTTATTTATAAAATGAGATGCTTGGCAAATGCATTTTGTACAAAATCATCTGAGCATGTCTGCCGGACGTCAAGGCGATCTCTGTAAGACGGGTCCTAACACAAAATTTTACCTGTTATGCGCCATAACGGCCGCCATAAATTTCAGGAAGTGTTGGATCCACATGCATGCTGGGTCCACTCTGCCTTTTACCCTTTTTGGTGCCAAAATGGCCTCCATTACTTACAAGGGATGCAGGTACCAACATGCATGCCGAGCCCACTCCACACCTTTCCTTGTGCCAAACAGCTACCAATGAATGTAGTGAGAGCAGGCCACAGCTTTATACGGAAACTAATTAAAATCAGCCTATAGGGCATGTTGGTACCTGCATCCCTTGGAAGTAATGGAGGCCATTTTGGCACCAAAAATTGTAAAAGGCAGAGTGGACCCAGCATGCATGTGGATCCAACACTTCATGAACTTTATGGTGGCCATTATGGCGCATAAAAGGTAAAATTTAGCTTTCGGACCCGTCTTACAGAGATCGCCTTCCACGTCTGGCAGACATGCTCAGATGATTTTGTATAAAATGTATTTGCCAAGCATCTCATTTTATAAATAAGCGTAGTATTAGCACTATAATATTTTTTGTGACTATGGCATTATTGTACTTTATCTGGTTTGCAGGGTGCTGCTGCATTCCCCCCTTTTTTTCTCTCTTTATTTGTAAGTTCAGCATTGCTGAGCTACACATACTGGAACAGAAGAAATTCATTGATAAGAAGGTACAAGTGGATGGGTAAAGCCACTAGTGATAAGCGGCAGGGGCAATATTCGAATTTGCGATATTTCGCAAATATTTGGTAGAATATTAGTATTATGACTAATGGACAACAGTTCCAGACAGTAGATGGCCTTCGTGCGGCCGTCTTCACCACTTGGAGAAATGTTCCCACTCACCTCATGGAAACGCTTGCATCAAGCATGCCGAAACAAATTTTTGAAGTGATGAATAATAACGGCGGAGCTACTCAGTACTGAGTTCATGTTTGGAAGTTGGATTTCTGTTTTGGGGGGTTTTAGTTTTTTTGGAGGTGTGGTCCTAAACATTTGATCAGCTGAAAAACAGCCTGTTTCAGTTTATTCGTTGTTTTCATTAAATTGAATGCTCAAATTTTTTTTGGTCTCACTTCCATTTCTTCTTGTTGCATGTTGAAGCTCTACTTGGAACCTTGTTAAGATCCAGCCATGCTAAATAGGATTTTATGCCATTTTTCAAATGGTCTTAAACTTTTGATCAGGACTGTATAAGCTAACTAACTACCTTTCTAATGTAATGACACAGGAAAGCAGAGAGCACAGCAATAACACTGCTGTCTCTCTCAGATCTGTAAACTACTGCATAGGGCTGCTGTGGAGGCTCTTATATGGTAAGGGGTAGGCAACTTTCCTATTGGTTGCTAGGGATGTTGCTAAGCTCAGACAAAGACATTACAGCCTTCTCATTGGCCCACAAGCAAGAAAGGAGGTTACTGATGAAAAAAAAAATCTAGAATATTCAAAATTACGAATATATATCACTATATTCTAAATATTCACGATTAATATTCGCTATTCAAATATTCGCGCCCAACACTAAAAGCTACCACTGGTGTAAGGTTTTGCTTTCCATTATATTTTATGGTTGCCTCTAAATTTTGAAGACCACATGGAACCACTTGCTCCTCAGAAAAATGTAAATTCTCCAACCAGCTTTGTATGTAGGCATCGTAGATGGTGTATAAAGGGACAAAGATAGGGCTGCAACTCAGACTACAGGATATCTACATCATATATATTATTATATATTATTCTTTTATCAATATGAACTTACTTTACAAAGTCAAGAGGACAAGCTGAGCATATTTACATTATGGCATACATGAATAGGTTTGAAATGTCATTGCTTTGTGCAATGTCATTTGGATCCTACTAAACATAAATTCCATATGTTGCATACAGCGATAAATAGCCTTGAGCTTTACACTGTAAAAGGTTTTGTGTTTCATTCTAGAAAACATGTTGAATAGATGCCATAAAATATTCATATTAAGTATAGCCATTTATGCTGAATCTGGGACCTAGGCGCATGCCATACTTAGCTCCATCTCTAATGTAGTGAATGCTACGAATGTAAGCTTGCATCGGTATGTGTGATTGTACCATTAATAGATACCGAGGAAAAACACAGAAAATATATCCAGGAATTAAATTGGATGTCTACTCTCAACACCGGAGGGAGGCAGATCTACACTTGTGGAAATGCACCAAACTAAATGTAAAGAAATTACTAGAAATCACTTCACCACCTGTGAACAGGATAACTACCCAATTGTCCATTCCAGTAACTAAGAAGTATGATCTATGTATTTCTACTCATGAGGCCACCATGACTTGATCTATTGTCTTTTGTACCTTGCCGCACCATTATACATGGAAGTTTCAAACTTCTCATTTGACCCATCTATTTGTAATTTGGCGGCATGCACGCAATGTGTCACTGTACAGATCTGATTTGGGGCTACTCCTAAGGTAATCTAAGTGGCCCTCCTGGTCTTCACTCTATAACCCTCTGTATGGTTATCTGGACTCCATTGCAGGGAAACCACCAGGTCGCTACCCCTTGGAGTAATCTCTGTTCAGTGACAGTTGACCCAAATTGGTTGAGAGATACCTGTTCACGGAACCAAGGGATCAGAGAAGAGCATGGTCAAAGTACAAGTCAATGGTGGGGCAGCAGAGTACATTTAATTTGATAAACAGGCAAAAAAGCCGGGCAGGCAGCACAAGGTCTTTATGTCTAGTACCCTAAACCTGGGAATACTACAATTTTGTGTACAATTTAGTTTTATATTGTTGTGTATATTTTACTGTATTATATGGCTGTATCTACCAGTAAGAGATTAATGGCAAGGGTTAACCAGGAACAGGGCTAACCACCCTGTTCCTCCCCTCTTGGTAGGAGTGGGCTGGTCTCCTAAGAGATCAATCATTATTCTGCCTCAAGTAAAGTCTTGAGAAGCTAGCCAGCAGAGTGCACTGCTACAATTAGCATCTACAGACACTGCTGCAAGGTAAGGGACTATGCCTAAGACACCAATCAACAGACTAGGCCAGTACTACTGCAGCCAACCAACCTGCCTCCATATCCTTACTGGTGCCACAGAACTGCCCTTGGAAACCCCTCCTATTAAATGTATATTAAGTTCTACATTGCACTTAGTAAAAAAATAAATAAAAAAAAGGTAAAACTTTTTACATTTGATTATGGCCTCATTCCTCAATACTGCATCTCCACTACAACGATCAACGATCTCCAGGGAGCAGTGGCCTGAGGGAGTACACTGTGACACAACAATACATTTGGGCCACTATTAGACCCATCCTCTGCACCAGCTCCTCCAGGGCTCCCGGCATATAGACATCAGAAGAGAATCAGGGCAGGCAGCACAGAGTCAAACTAGTAAATTGGCAGATGTTGGGCAACTTTGCAGGACTAGACCAGCTAAGATCCTATTGCTTAGGCACAAGAGAAGGCCCCAGGGAAGGCAGTAATTTGATAGGAAGAATAAGGGTGTTGGAACCGCGCTGCTCGGGGCTATGTGGTCCGTTTCGCCAGTGGATATAGCAGGGCACCCGCGTCTCTCCTCTTCACCTAAAGGGGATCCAATCCTTCACAGACCGCCTCCTCTACAGGGTCAAGAAGATTTCGCAAGATAGTGAAGTACCCTCCGTTATGTTGGTTTAAAAGGTTTTATTATACTCACAAGAGTTCACAGAAAACAGGCATAAAACACAAAAGAACCGTCACGTTCCTGCCCGACCCGGGTTTCGCTCACTGGCTTCCTCAGGGGCGACAACTGCGCATGTCCGCAGTCAGGCCCTTTAAATAGTCTGGCCTCTTATATCACAAGTGCCGGAATCGGCCCAAATTGCATTTTCATATTCACTTTTGCAAGTCAAACAAACTCAATAAATAATAAAAGCATCCTATATATTCAAATTATAACATTTTCTTTTAAAATACACTCTTTTCTTTGCCGTTGTTATACAAAGGATCATCTGTCTTATTGCACACCCGCATCTTGCATATCACCTAAACAAGCTCTTTTTCGTTCCGGTTTACATAGTCAAATATTCTAGTCTTCTAGGGTCACTCGATTTACATTTACTGTTGCATGCACATTTATCATTACGTTTCCCGTTGCATCATTATGCTTGCCGTTACATGTGATCCCACCCTCCTATGCCCACGTCATTCAGGTGTTCTCAGCCCTCCTCCCTCACAATATCCACGTCACCTAGCCTCGACACCCATCAGGTGGTCACGCCTATTGACGTGCCTCAAAGGTCCTCAAGAAGGATGGAAGAGAACTCACCAAGTGACATCATAGAAGAGGATCGTTCATATTATGCAGGGTTTTAAATCAAATTCGATATTCAGGCCCCCAGGCTGCAGGGTCCCCAGCTGGTAGATCCATTCTACTTCTTTTCTATTGATCTGTGCCAGCGAGTCCCCCCCTCGCCAGTGCGGCTTGACAACTTCCACTCCGGCAAACTTCAAGCCCCGCGGATCTTTCCCATGCATAAGTTTGAAGTGAGCCGACACACTGTGAGTCATCAGTCCCTTCTTAATATTCCGTATATGTTCCTGAATCCTTATTTTTAATTTTCTCACTGTCCTGCCAACGTACTGGAGCTCACAAGGACACTCCAGCACGTATATGATCCCCTCATTTTCGCATGAACACGTCCCTTTTATGCGGAACTCTTCGCCATTTTTCTTGGATATCATACAGTTAGTGTTTTTTAGACGTCCTTTACTGTCCCGGTTTCTGCATCCAGTGCAGAAGCCGCACCATGTGAATTTTCCTCCATCCTTCTTCGGTTTTACAATTACTGGGGGGATAGCGCTATGAACCAGCTTCGTTTTAATGCTCGCAGCTTTCCTAAAGATAAAAGAGGGATTATCGGGAATGACCTTACCTAACACTGGGTCGTTCTTTAGGACGCGCCAGTTCTTTTTCACCGCTTTTTTGATCTTATCGGCCATCGAACAGTACTTTGTCACAAAAGAGAATCTGTAGTCTTGTTCATTCTTTTTCCTTTTTATGTCCTCCCTGTCTTGCTTACATTCATTCTCTTTCTTTTCTTCCTCCTCTACCATTTTAATACATGTATCCAGGACGACTTCGTCGTAACCCCTTTCAAGAAACCTATCTTTTAGCACCTTACACTGTGTCCTATAATCTTCTACTGCTGTGCAATTACGGGCCATCCTTTTAAACTGCCCTTTAGGTATGTTTTTGAGCCATGGCCCGTAATGGCAACTTTTCGTATCGATATATGAGTTCACATCAGTTTCCTTGAAGTACGAGCTGGTTTTAAATCGCCCCTCCTCTATCTGTATGCATAAGTCCAGAAAGTTAACAGATGTATTGCTGACTTCCCCCACAAAACGCAGGTTCCAGTCGTTCATATTTAGTCCCTGGATAAAGGTCTCAAGTCCCTCCCTCTCTCCTTCCCACACCAGGAGACAGTCATCTATATATCTTCTCCAGAGGGTAAGCTTACCCCCTGGGATATCTGCTCCTAGTGTGGGAAGGATGGTCTTCTCCTCCCATGCCCCCATAAAAATATTGGCGAAGCTGGGGGCGAATTTCGCCCCCATCGCCGTCCCGATGCACTGAACATAGTGGGAGTCCCTAAACCAGAAGTAATTATAATCCAAACAGTATTCGAGACATTCCAGGATAAACTTTCCCTGCACATCTCCTATTTTGGGGTCATTCCTGATCCTGCTTTCCACCGCTTCTATACCTAACCCCTTTGGGATAACGGTATACAGGGATGCCACGTCAATTGTGGCCATCCATGTATTCGTAGTGGGGGGAGTTAAATTCTTGATGAGGTGTATCACTGCCCCTGTATCCTTTAGATGCGAGGGATTTTCCATCACATATCCCTGCAGAAAAAAATCGATATATTCTGTAATTCTACAGGTTAGTGAATTGAGACCAGAAATTATTGGCCTCCCTGGGGGATCGGTCATGCTCTTATGCACTTTTGGTAGATGATATATCACCGGCACTATTGGGAAAGGAACGGTAAGGTACTCATATTCTTGTTTATTAAGTACTCCTTTCCTGAAACCCTCTTTTAGTATTCCATCAAGAATCTGTTTATATTCAAAGGTGGGGTTCTTTTTTAGCTTCTTATATGTGGTTTCATCAGAAACCAATCTCGCCATTTCTGATTCATAATTCTCCTTATTCATTATCACCACCCCCCCCCCCCTTTGTCAGCCGGCTTAACGATAATATCCGGATTCTGCTCCAGATCTTTCAGGGCCTTTCTTTCCTTGTAGTTGAGATTATGTGTCACCTTACTATTGTCCATACTTTCCAGCTCTTTCAATAGACCTGTCTTAAATGCCTCCACACACTCGTTGTTCTGGTTTTTGGGAAAGAATTTGGATTTTTCTTTCAATTTTGTGTGGACAAAACCCTTTTCCTCCTCCACGTATTTATTCTGCGGTGCTGGATTGTTTATCCAATATTTGGCCATATTGATTTTCCTAATGTACTTGTGAATGTCCAGGAATGTCTCGAATTTATTAACTTTCTGGCTTGGTGCATACTTCAAGCCTTTCCCGAGGACACTTTTTTCTCCTTCTGTTAAAATGTGGCTGCTCAAATTAAAGATCCCTCTCACATTTCCTTGCTCTTTTTGGTTTTTGGGCTTATTCTTCCCTTTTCCCCTTCTTCCTCTGCAAGACTTCTTTTTAATGGTGTTCTCACTGCCTGTTCTCTTATTTCCCCTTCCCTCTGCACTCCCTTTATGCTCTGATGGGGAAAATTCTGCTCACCCTGCTGTTTTAACCTTGTTCTGTCTACGTCTTGATTTTCTTTAATCTGATTCTCTCCACGGCCATTCCCTTCATAATACGTCCCTCTTCCATATTGACTCGTACCATAGTCATCCTGTGATCTCCAATTTTTCTTTCCCTTATATCCTCCCCCTTGATAGGGTGGTCTATATTGTTGTCTGTATTGATATCCTTTATATCCGTTGTTATGACCATAATTTCTACTCTGCTGGCCTGCATAGTGTTGCTGGTAGGTATGGTTTTGAGGGTATATATGTTCATTCCCTCTGCCAAAATTTGACTCATATCCATTTTCATTATCTCTATTAGGTTGATATGCATATTCATAATTCCTATTGTTATACCCTTGTTTATATTGCGGTATGTACCCGTTAGTTTGGTAATTCGGAGTGTAATTATTCCTATTATTAAAAACCTTTTGTTTTCCACCCCCGTTTTCTGTTCTCCTAAAACCTTCAGTGTGGTATCCCGGTTTAAGATTGCCACCACTGGGCTCATCCACCTGCTCCACATCCAACATAGTCTCCTCTGTATTTTTTTGTTTATTTTTCCATTTATACACTATATCATTTTTATAATCGTTATTAATTTTAGCGTACTTTTTTTGCTTTTTGCTCCTTATTTCTTTTTCAGATTTGAGCACTGCTTCTTGACATTGTTTGCTACATTTTTCATAAGTTTCCCTATTGTTATTTTTTTCTGGATTGATCGCCTCTTGCAATTCATCAATCACTTGGTTAATCTTTTTTAACTTGTTTTTCCGAACAGAAATGATATATTGCATCACTTTCCATGAACATTCATTCAATACCTTTTCCCATCCGACTAGATCCTCCCCCTCCTCCGTTACCAAAGGGAGTTGCCATCTTAAACCCTCTGGGACCTTGCCCTCCATTAGGAGTCGCTCCAGGGAGGCAATATCCCAGCTGGTTCTTATTTCCCTAATAAATTCCTTTTCTAGTTTCGCAAACAATGTCCGCATATCATCACTCCCTTTCTCATTTTCAACAGGAGTATCACAGAAGACATCAAAATCACATTTAAAAGTTCGCTCTAAATTCAAAAATGTCCATGTTAGTAACAGGATTCGACGCACCTACAGACACAAGCAAATATAAAACAATATATACGAGATATATATAAAGAAAAAAGTCAATCCTGAGTCCCAACAAGGACAAGTACTTGCGCTGCTGGTCCCGATATGGTGTGGTAGGTAGTTCACACTAAATGATCAAAGAATAAGGGTGTTTGGAACCGCGCTGCTCGGGGCTATGTGGTCCGTTTCGCCAGTAGATATAGCAGGGCACCCGCGTCTCTCCTCTTCACCTAAAGGGGATCCAATCCTTCACAGACCGCCTCCTCTACAGGGTCAAGAAGATTTCGCAAGATAGTGAAGTACCCTCCGTTATGTTGGTTTAAAAGGTTTTATTATACTCACAAGAGTTCACAGAAAACAGGCATAAAACACAAAAGAACCGTCACGTTCCTGCCCGACCCGGGTTTCGCTCACTAGGCTTCCTCAGGGGCGACAACTGCGCATGTCCGCAGTCAGGCCCTTTAAATAGTCTGGCCTCTTATATCACAAGTGCCGGAATCGGCCCAAATTGCATTTTCATATTCACTTTTGCAAGTCAAACAAACTCAATAAATAATAAAAGCATCCTATATATTCAAATTATAACATTTTCTTTTAAAATACACTCTTTTCTTTGCCGTTGTTATACAAAGGATCATCTGTCTTATTGCACACCCGCATCTTGCATATCACCTAAACAAGCTCTTTTTCGTTCCGGTTTACATAGTCAAATATTCTAGTCTTCTAGGGTCACTCGATTTACATTTACTGTTGCATGCACATTTATCATTACGTTTCCCGTTGCATCATTATGCTTGCCGTTACATGTGATCCCACCCTCCTATGCCCACGTCATTCAGGTGTTCTCAGCCCTCCTCCCTCACAATATCCACGTCACCTAGCCTCGACACCCATCAGGTGGTCACGCCTATTGACGTGCCTCAAAGGTCCTCAAGAAGGATGGAAGAGAACTCACCAAGTGACATCATAGAAGAGGATCGTTCATATTATGCAGGGTTTTAAATCAAATTCGATATTCAGGCCCCCAGGCTGCAGGGTCCCCAGCTGGTAGATCCATTCTACTTCTTTTCTATTGATCTGTGCCAGCGAGTCCCCCCCTCGCCAGTGCGGCTTGACAACTTCCACTCCGGCAAACTTCAAGCCCCGCGGATCTTTCCCATGCATAAGTTTGAAGTGAGCCGACACACTGTGAGTCATCAGTCCCTTCTTAATATTCCGTATATGTTCCTGAATCCTTATTTTTAATTTTCTCACTGTCCTGCCAACGTACTGGAGCTCACAAGGACACTCCAGCACGTATATGATCCCCTCATTTTCGCATGAACACGTCCCTTTTATGCGGAACTCTTCGCCATTTTTCTTGGATATCATACAGTTAGTGTTTTTTAGACGTCCTTTACTGTCCCGGTTTCTGCATCCAGTGCAGAAGCCGCACCATGTGAATTTTCCTCCATCCTTCTTCGGTTTTACAATTACTGGGGGGATAGCGCTATGAACCAGCTTCGTTTTAATGCTCGCAGCTTTCCTAAAGATAAAAGAGGGATTATCGGGAATGACCTTACCTAACACTGGGTCGTTCTTTAGGACGCGCCAGTTCTTTTTCACCGCTTTTTTGATCTTATCGGCCATCGAACAGTACTTTGTCACAAAAGAGAATCTGTAGTCTTGTTCATTCTTTTTCCTTTTTATGTCCTCCCTGTCTTGCTTACATTCATTCTCTTTCTTTTCTTCCTCCTCTACCATTTTAATACATGTATCCAGGACGACTTCGTCGTAACCCCTTTCAAGAAACCTATCTTTTAGCACCTTACACTGTGTCCTATAATCTTCTACTGCTGTGCAATTACGGGCCATCCTTTTAAACTGCCCTTTAGGTATGTTTTTGAGCCATGGCCCGTAATGGCAACTTTTCGTATCGATATATGAGTTCACATCAGTTTCCTTGAAGTACGAGCTGGTTTTAAATCGCCCCTCCTCTATCTGTATGCATAAGTCCAGAAAGTTAACAGATGTATTGCTGACTTCCCCCACAAAACGCAGGTTCCAGTCGTTCATATTTAGTCCCTGGATAAAGGTCTCAAGTCCCTCCCTCTCTCCTTCCCACACCAGGAGACAGTCATCTATATATCTTCTCCAGAGGGTAAGCTTACCCCCTGGGATATCTGCTCCTAGTGTGGGAAGGATGGTCTTCTCCTCCCATGCCCCCATAAAAATATTGGCGAAGCTGGGGGCGAATTTCGCCCCCATCGCCGTCCCGATGCACTGAACATAGTGGGAGTCCCTAAACCAGAAGTAATTATAATCCAAACAGTATTCGAGACATTCCAGGATACATGGATGGCCACAATTGACGTGGCATCCCTGTATACCGTTATCCCAAAGGGGTTAGGTATAGAAGCGGTGGAAAGCAGGATCAGGAATGACCCCAAAATAGGAGATGTGCAGGGAAAGTTTATCCTGGAATGTCTCGAATACTGTTTGGATTATAATTACTTCTGGTTTAGGGACTCCCACTATGTTCAGTGCATCGGGACGGCGATGGGGGCGAAATTCGCCCCCAGCTTCGCCAATATTTTTATGGGGGCATGGGAGGAGAAGACCATCCTTCCCACACTAGGAGCAGATATCCCAGGGGGTAAGCTTACCCTCTGGAGAAGATATATAGATGACTGTCTCCTGGTGTGGGAAGGAGAGAGGGAGGGACTTGAGACCTTTATCCAGGGACTAAATATGAACGACTGGAACCTGCGTTTTGTGGGGGAAGTCAGCAATACATCTGTTAACTTTCTGGACTTATGCATACAGATAGAGGAGGGGCGATTTAAAACCAGCTCGTACTTCAAGGAAACTGATGTGAACTCATATATCGATACGAAAAGTTGCCATTACGGGCCATGGCTCAAAAACATACCTAAAGGGCAGTTTAAAAGGATGGCCCGTAATTGCACAGCAGTAGAAGATTATAGGACACAGTGTAAGGTGCTAAAAGATAGGTTTCTTGAAAGGGGTTACGACGAAGTCGTCCTGGATACATGTATTAAAATGGTAGAGGAGGAAGAAAAGAAAGAGAATGAATGTAAGCAAGACAGGGAGGACATAAAAAGGAAAAAGAATGAACAAGACTACAGATTCTCTTTTGTGACAAAGTACTGTTCGATGGCCGATAAGATCAAAAAAGCGGTGAAAAAGAACTGGCGCGTCCTAAAGAACGACCCAGTGTTAGGTAAGGTCATTCCCGATAATCCCTCTTTTATCTTTAGGAAAGCTGCGAGCATTAAAACGAAGCTGGTTCATAGCGCTATCCCCCCAGTAATTGTAAAACCGAAGAAGGATGGAGGAAAATTCACATGGTGCGGCTTCTGCACTGGATGCAGAAACCGGGACAGTAAAGGACGTCTAAAAAACACTAACTGTATGATATCCAAGAAAAATGGCGAAGAGTTCCGCATAAAAGGGACGTGTTCATGCGAAAATGAGGGGATCATATACGTGCTGGAGTGTCCTTGTGAGCTCCAGTACGTTGGCAGGACAGTGAGAAAATTAAAAATAAGGATTCAGGAACATATACGGAATATTAAGAAGGGACTGATGACTCACAGTGTGTCGGCTCACTTCAAACTTATGCATGGGAAAGATCCGCGGGGCTTGAAGTTTGCCGGAGTGGAAGTTGTCAAGCCGCACTGGCGAGGGGGGGACTCGCTGGCACAGATCAATAGAAAAGAAGTAGAATGGATCTACCAGCTGGGGACCCTGCAGCCTGGGGGCCTGAATATCGAATTTGATTTAAAACCCTGCATAATATGAACGATCCTCTTCTATGATGTCACTTGGTGAGTTCTCTTCCATCCTTCTTGAGGACCTTTGAGGCACGTCAATAGGCGTGACCACCTGATGGGTGTCGAGGCTAGGTGACGTGGATATTGTGAGGGAGGAGGGCTGAGAACACCTGAATGACGTGGGCATAGGAGGGTGGGATCACATGTAACGGCAAGCATAATGATGCAACGGGAAACGTAATGATAAATGTGCATGCAACAGTAAATGTAAATCGAGTGACCCTAGAAGACTAGAATATTTGACTATGTAAACCGGAACGAAAAAGAGCTTGTTTAGGTGATATGCAAGATGCGGGTGTGCAATAAGACAGATGATCCTTTGTATAACAACGGCAAAGAAAAGAGTGTATTTTAAAAGAAAATGTTATAATTTGAATATATAGGATGCTTTTATTATTTATTGAGTTTGTTTGACTTGCAAAAGTGAATATGAAAATGCAATTTGGGCCGATTCCGGCACTTGTGATATAAGAGGCCAGACTATTTAAAGGGCCTGACTGCGGACATGCGCAGTTGTCGCCCCTGAGGAAGCCAGTGAGCGAAACCCGGGTCGGGCAGGAACGTGACGGTTCTTTTGTGTTTTATGCCTGTTTTCTGTGAACTCTTGTGAGTATAATAAAACCTTTTAAACCAACATAACGGAGGGTACTTCACTATCTTGCGAAATCTTCTTGACCCTGTAGAGGAGGCGGTCTGTGAAGGATTGGATCCCCTTTAGGTGAAGAGGAGAGACGCGGGTGCCCTGCTATATCCACTGGCGAAACGGACCACATAGCCCCGAGCAGCGCGGTTCCAACACCCTTATTCTTTAATCATTCAGTGTGAACTACCTACCACACCATATCGGGACCAGCAGCGCAAGTACTTGTCCTTGTTGGGACTCAGGATTGACTTTTTCTTTATATATATCTCGTATATATTGTTTTATATTTATTAGTAATTTGATAGGGACAGATCAGGGTTAGGGCTCATGCCCACGAATGTAAGGGCTCTGTGCCTGTGCTGCAGACTGCAAATAGCGGTCCGCAATGCATGGGCACCTTGACTTGAAGGGGTCCGCGATCCATTCAAGTGAGTTATACTGTGAGTCAGTATGACACGCAGATGACAGGCGTCACTCTTAGAATTACTTCACACTTGGCAGTTATGAGGCCAAAACTGAAGAGCACTCCTTTTACACCATCGTCAGCTGATTCCACATAGATTTCTACAGAACCTGTTCTGTTACACTCTAAAACAAAAAGTGTCCCCTTGACCGAGTGGGTGAGGTTGCAACAGCGTGACGAGTTAACACAGTGGCCCAATCACAGAGTGGTGAGGGCGGAAATTGTATGAGGAATCACAAAAGAGTCGTCACACAGTGGCCCAGTCACAGAGTGAGTAATGCTAATCGACCTCCGGCGGCTTGATCAAAAATTCCCACACAGCAGAGTATGGCATTTCCCCCCCCCACCACACCGTGCTGACTGCCTGCTACTGCTACCTCCATGAACCCATGCACTGCTACTTATTTCCAGACAGGTAGGCTCCTGCGTAGCAGGCAGTCTACCCCTGGCACGTTTGGCTACAGATCTACACGTCATAATAGCCACTTACAGTGCATCCACAGGATTGTTGATAACTTTTTGATGGCTGGTGGTCAGGAAAATGGGGTGTTTGTGCAGCAGGCACCTCACCCTAAGGGCCTTTAAGAGGAAAAAGTACTTGTTTTGTGACGCCAGTTGCAATGAAGCAATAAGGGCACAGGGCCCCTTTTAGTGATACTGTGGATGGTGTAGGAATGTCAGAGTGGTGTAGGGTGGCCTAAATGTCCGTTGATGTTGGTGCACGTGTCATGGTGCTCCTACCTAGATACGCTGGACCACAGGCGTTGGCTCCAAAGCAATGAAAAGGGGGGGGGGGGGTTGTTGATGACGGGGGATGATGAAATAAATTGAGTCCAGACCTTGTGATGAAGTTCAATAACAGATTTACTTTCAATAAACGTTTCTCCAAATGATTTACAGACTTTGTCTTGGTCCCCAGCTGGATTTAGCATTAACTGTGGCAGGCAAACTCCTCTTTGCTACATCTGTCCCTCTCTGGCTCTGCTGTGCTGACAGGCTGGCTATAGAACTCAGTTTCTTCTTTATGCTGTACTTCACTTTGTATTTTGGTCTGTCTCTAGGTTTGTCCAGGGAAAACTTTACTTCTTGCTTCTGAGGCTTAAAGCTGTAATCTCCACATCCAGCAGAGCTGAAGGTGCTCTAGCTGGCTTGGGCAAGGCACATCCAGTAGAGACATGCACTTTCTTTCCTCCCCTAGCAGGGGGTAAAGCTAGACTTTCTACTAGAAGGGGGTAAGCTGAACTAACTCTCACAGGTCCCCACCCTTCCTGCAGAAAGTGGCACTTGCCCACTCCTCCACAGAGGGGGGTGTTAGAATGGAATGGAAAGCTCCATTCTACCTAACTGTAGCTCTGCCATATTTGCTGCCACCTTCTGGTGAACCAGGCATATTACATGTGAACATAAACAAACAGTTACAAAAACTTACATAGAAAGAGATGTGCACATTATACAGGGCCTGGTAATAAATACACACAATGACATTAGGTTAACCATAGGACATAGTAGCAAGGTGCAAAAGTGGTAATGCCACTCTGGGGCGTTACATTTGCATGCACACTGCAGCATCATTCAGAGTGTATTGGACTGATGGAGATAGCCAAACACTGTACATCTCTGTCAGTAGCATAGACTCTAAATGGAGCAGCAGCTTGTGTGCATTACCACAGCTCTATTCAAATGGAGGAACAGGAGACCCCTGTTGTTGTGATCAGTGGGGCCCCCAGTGATCAGACACTTATCTTCTGTGCCCCTGTGCATAGATGATTAATAGGGGTGAGCGAATCTAGCTTCAGATCATAGATCCGAAGTCTATTCATTCCTCAACTTCATTTTTAATGCTGTAAAAACATACATTTTTATGTTGTATGGTGACAGGTCTTTGTACTTCGGATCTTGGATCCGTAACTTAATTCACTCACCCCCTAGTGATTAGCAGTGATCATGAAACAAGTCCTTTACATATCATGCAGGTGTCTGAATCTGTAGGCTTCTTAAGTAACGCACTCAGACCAGGTCCTCCAAAGCAAGAGATGCTCTATATACTATAGCTGTTTTTTGCTCTAGCTAGCAGATGACAGGTGAGTAGAAGTCAATAGAAGAGATGTACTAACAGGGTATTTCAAAATGAAAATTGTACCCGGACATCAGATAAAATAAATAAATAAAAAATACTATAGAGTTCTTCTCCACTAACTGCAAAAAAAAAACACCTTAGCTTGCAGCAGTAATTTGAGCCTTTAAGGATCTCAGGTCATCTTCTGTAGCTGGATTTTAGCTATGAAGACGAAACCTTCCATATGCAAAACTATCAAACTATGGAAATGGTTTGTACTACACAACAAGTGCAAAAAGAGGACACTATGTAACTCAACACAAGTTCAAGAAACTAAAGTGCATGGAGTGAACATAAAAAAAAAAAAATTACATTCATTGGATGATGTACTCTTCATATTCCTCATAGTTTTATGATAGAACAAGGAATGGGAATCCTGTAATTGTTTGGCCTGAATGCAGTTTATAATGGATTTTATAACCTGAGCAATATTGAGGAAAAATTAGCAGTTGGTTGAAACTTGAGCTATGGAGGGAAATTTTTGAGTTGAGTTAAGAGTTTTGGTTTCTTCATGATTCTCCTGTGGGACTTGAATGGTGTGGACCTCAAAATTCATTGTAAAGATGAGGAAACACACTTGAGAAAATGAAGTAGAATATATGGTGAGCACCTTTTGTTCTTCACAAATGACTATTCTTTGGGTTTAGAGATTCTTCAGCCTTATTAAAGATTTCTTGTCAATATACTTTAGAGCACTCACAGTGGACATTTGCTTGGAATCCATCCAAAAAGTCAATTTTGTCAATGATAGATCTCCCTACATTGGGAGGGTTAATCAGTCCTTGGCTCTTAGAAGCTATCACGAGATTACTGATCTCCATGTTTCACTGTGCAAGCTGTTGTACCGAGATGCACCTGGGAGAACACACTTATTAATTGCAGGCATAGCAACGGGTCCCCGACTACTGGAGATTAGAGAGCTGCAATGGCTTTTCCAGCATCAGAGAGCGTGAGCAAAACATACACTCCAGCTAATTCTCAATATTATTCCAGATGGCTAACCCCAATGCATGCAACATGAGCAGAGAAAAAGAAATACAACACAGCTCGGCAGATGAAGAAGGCTGCAAATTTCTGTTCTGTCATAAGGAGCTTTCCTCAATGCTGGCACTATGTAGAGGTGGGGTAATAGAGGAGATAGACAGCTAGATAGACTGAGTTCTATGGGAATTGCGAAATGCTTTATTTTATCTGTAGCGAAATTGAGCATTTTCTGCTGTGCTCTCCAACAGGCATTGCATTCGCAAAGTGATATAGCTAGCGCTGCACGAGAGAATGTCTACTGGGAGGCGTTGTATATGAATGTGTGACTGGTTGCTATGGGAAACCAGGTGACTTTCCTCTCATATAAGAAGTCTATAGGGATATAGACTTAATAAAGGGGTATGCGCAAAGTGATATAGCTAGCACTGCGCGAGAGAATCTCTACTGGGAGGAGTTGTATATAAATGTTTGACTGGTTACTATGGGAAACCAGGTGACTTTCCTCTCATATATGAAGTCTATAGTGATATAGACTTGATAAAGGGGTCATGCTCCCCGAAACGCGTGGTCTATAAATAAAACAAGATCATTATCACGCCTGGTTGCGACTCTGCGCTCTTTGTTGTCCACAAGCCAGCTTGACCTTCATGGTCCAGCTTATCTTCTACACAGCATTGTTAGCTGGAAATTTTTCGGAGCAGTTTTTCCTCAAAGACCTTCTGGTATTGCACCATTTTGCTAGTCCTCTCCACCACAGGAATGAGAGATGAAAAGTTCTCTTTATAGCAGGGGTTGAGAAGGGTGAACAACCAGTAATCGGTATTGGCAAAAAATGCATATAACGAGAGGGTCACGTGAAAGGCAGCATAACATAAAGTCAGCCATGTGTGCCAGAGTCCCAACAGACAAGACTTCGCTGTCCTCATCAGGAGGATGACTCTCAATCTCCTCATCCTCTTCCTCCTCTTCGGCCCATCCAAGCTGAACAAATGGAATAAACATGCTGTGGGACTACAGTCTCCTGGCTCCTCATCATCCAATTCACGCTGAGAAGACGAACGGAGGGTGGTCTGGTTTTCACCCTGTGTACTGTCTTCCCCCATTTCCACCTCTTCCACATGCAAAGCATCCGCCTTCATTGTGAGCAGCGAGCGTTTCAGTAGACACAGAAGTGGGATGGCTATGCTGATAATAGCGGCATCGCCGCTCACCATCTGTGTGGATTCCTCAAAGTTGCGTAAAACCTCACAGAGGTCAGACATCCATGCCCAATAGTTGATTGTGAAGAGCAGAAGCTGACTGGAAAGGCAACAACCATGTTGCAGCTGGTATTCCACTACTGCCCTCTGCTGCTCACAAAGCCTGGCCAACATGTGGCACGTGGAGTTCCAGGGCGTGCTCACGTTGCACAACAGGACGGTGAGCTGGCTATTGCAAGTGCTGCTGCAGTGTTGCCAGACCGGCGGCAACTGTGGATGACTTTCAGAAAGGGGCACACACACGGCGTACCTTCACCAGTAGCAAAGGCAAATTGGGGTAGGTTTTGAGAAATCGCTGAACCACTAAGTTGAACACATGGGCTAGGCATGGTATGTGTGTGAGCTTGACAAGATCCAAAGCTGCCACCAAGTTACAGCCATTATCACAGACACAACCATGCCTGGTTGTAGGTTGAGTGGCGAGAGCCACAACTCAGTCTGGTTGCTTATACCTCTGCGGCAGTGTGCTGTTTGTCACCTAAACATATTAGTTTAAGCTTGGCCTGTTGCCGCTTCCCCACTGCAGTGCTAGACTGCTTTCCGCTACTGACTGAAGGCTGACTAGTGCGGCAAGATAATAATTCAGAGGTGGAAGTGGAGGAGGAGAAGGGCGGTTGCAGCCACTAATGTAGGTGGTGGCAGAAATCATGATGGAAGTAGGGCCCACAATCCTTGTCGTCAGTAGCACCTGTGCCATCCCAGGGTATGTCTCGCTCCCAGCCTCCGCAATGTTCACCCAGTGTGCAGCCAGGGAAATGTATTGTCCCTGGCCACACGCACTTGTCCATGTGTCAGTCGTTAAGTGGACCTTCCCAATAACTGCGTTGGTCAGGGCACGTGTGATGTTACAGGACACATGCTGGTGTAAGACGGGGACGGGACACCAGGAAAAATAGTGGTGGCTGGGGACTGAGTATCGAGAGACCTGGTTGGGTATTTGCGCTTTCGGTCAAAGGCCTGGGATATGGACATCTGTACGTTGTGCTGGGACACAGAAGTGGATGTACTAGCTGATGGTGCTTGCAAAGGTCCAGGTGCAGGGCGGGAGGCATCCGGGCCTGTTTCTTGGACAGGGGATTGGCCAGCACATAACACATGGGAAGATGAGACTGTGGACCCAGGCGTTAAGCCAACCTATTAGGGTGCTTTGATGCCATGTGGCGGATCATGCTAGTGGCAGTGAGGTTGCTAGTGTTCACGCCCCTGCCTATTTTGGTACGGCACAGGTTGCAAATGACAATTCTTTTATTGTCCGCACTATCCTCAAAAAAGTGCCAGACTAGGGAACACCTAGCCCTTGGCAAGGGAGATTGCCGCAAGGGGGTGCTCCTGGGAACACCTGCGGGCCTGTTTGGTGTGGCCCGCCTTCTCCCTTTTGCTACCCCACTGCCTCTTCCAGCCTGTTGTGGTGTTGCGGATCCCTGCCCCTCTGTACTGCTATCCTTGCTCGGCTTGCCACCTTCCCAGGTTGGGTCAGTGATTTCATCGTCCACCACCTCCACTTCCACTTCCTCACTTTGGTCATCCTCCTGACTTGTTGACCTAACAACCTCACTTATTGCCAACTGTGTCTTATCCTCATCATCAACCTCTTGAGACACTAATTGCCGTTGACTTATTGGCAACTATGTCTCATCATCATCCACCTCATGAAACACTAATTGCCATTCCCCACCGTCATCTTCTTGTGATGGTGGATGCTCAAGAGTTTGGGAATCAGTGCACACAATCTCATGTCCCTCTTCAAGCAGGCTTGGTGAGAGGCCCAAATCAAGGAATGGCGATGAAAAGAGCTCCTCGGAATATCCGAGTGTGGGATCACTTGTTTGCCAAATCTCTCCATGGTAGGAGGAAGGAGGATCAGGGTGAGGATTCTGTTGACCAGACTCTTGGCTACTGAGACTGGACTTTGTGGAAGAGAGGGTGGTGCTTAACCGACTGCAAGCATTATCTTCTGCAATCCAAACGACCACCTGGTTGCACTAGTGTGACTTCGAGAGTGGTGTCCTGCCCCACCCTGCAAACTGGGACATGAAGCTAGGTAACGTGGATAAGTGTGCTTCTTGTGCTCTGGCAGCAGGCACAGTTTCACCGCTCCCACGGCCACGGCCTCAGCATGCACCATCAGCAGTACGGCCACTTCCCGGGCCCTTACTGCTCGCCTTCTGCATATTAAATGGTATATATGCTTGCAAGTATGTCACACGTACAGTAGCACAGGTTTTGTAAGTCTATGCGCAAATAAATGAAACTGAATGTCACTGATATTTAGGATGCGCAAACGTTATAAAGGAGATGTAGCGTAGGTAATGTCGCTGCTGTCACTAGTGGCTAATAAAAAATTACAGGGAATGTCACAGCTATTTGGGATGCGCAAACGTTATACAGGAGATGTAGCGCAGGTAATGTCGCTGCCATCAGCAGATAATAAAAAATTACAGGGACTATCACTGATATTTATGATGCGCAAACATTATACAGGAGATGTAGCGCAGGTAATGTAACTGTCCACAGCGGACACTGTCTACGTACACTGGATGACATATTTTTAGTATGCGCACACGTTAAACAGATGTAGCGCAGATAATGTCATTGTCCGCAGCATCTACGTAAAAAGTACACTGGATGTGAGATATTTTTAAGCTGCGCGCACGTTACACAGGAGATATAGCGCAGATAATGTCGCTGTCTGCGGCCAAACAATAATATATATTGCTGCCAGATACAACAACCGTCCTTAAAAGGACTTTTGGGTCTCTAACACTAACCCTGCCTAACAAAAAATAAAATTCAATTCCCTACACTATCTGTCCCTTCTACAGCACAGCTCTCCCTGACTAACACTGAGCCGAACCATGTGTCATCAGGTGCTTTATAGCACCTGATGACGCATTCCAGACAGCCAATCACTGTAATGCCAATAACCAACATGGCTACGGCATTACAGTGAGCGGCAGCACTCACACGTTTATTGGCTGCGTAGCAGCCAACAAACTTGCGGGGAGGATACTCGGGAATGGTGCTCGAACACACGCGGTATTCGGCCGAACACCGCGATGCTCGAGCCGAACTGGTGTTCATCTGAGCATGCTCGATCATCACTATTAATTACATGTGAACTTCAGTCTTTTGGGAATTAAATTAAGGCCAAAATGTTCCCATTACGCTCCAGTCACTCCTAGCTTCAACCACACAAGGTAAAAGTGCAAGCAATGTTCCAGGTGTGCCCCAGCACTGCGGCGGTTAATAGTCAGTGTGGTACATGGGGTTGGAGTCTGCAGATGTTTCTTCTATCAGATGTAAATATGAACCTGCGATCCTGTGAAAGATGACAGTGACAAAAGGTACAAAGTCCGCCGGTCTTTTCCTGACTGCAGGGTGACCATATGGGACTCCTCGCTCTACCGCCACGGTGTCACTCAGAAAGGATCATGTGCAAACATATAAGGCTTACATACCGCGTGTTCATATTATACACCGGAGCTGACAATAGTGGTAAGTCACTAAAGCTGCCCATAGATGTAATAATACATCAAGTAGTATATGCTCTCTTTTTACCATCAGCAAAATGGATACGAGATGTTGGTCCCCTAACGGACGAGCAATTTTCTCAGGTTTTATCAGTTCCTCCTTTATCACTTTGGTGAAGCTCATAGATTATTTAAACTTTTTCTGATTCATAGGGGGAGATTTATCATCTCCTCACATGACTTTTTTGGTGTAAAAACCTCATGTTTATGATTTTCTAGACGTCACTTGGGATATATTTTGTTGCAAGTGGCATTTTTGCACTGCCATTGGCACTTTCTGAAAAGGGGTCATGATGAGGGCAGGGAGGTGCGTGGCCAGAGGGAGTTTTCAGGCACAAATGAAGAACAGAAAAACAGTGGCAGCTCCGAGCTGCCATAGACTCCATTTTGGCGCATGGCACCCAGTCATATGGGTAGCAGATTTCAAAGACCAGTGTAAAATGCCGCCCTTTGATAAATCTTTCCCATAAAGTTTACTCTGGCATATGTTCATCATATTGGGGTTAAGGATAGATCTAACTGTCCCCGATGTGATTTACAAGACGCTCGTCTTCTTCATATGTTCTGGGAGTGCTCTGCCCTTGGTTCCTTCAGGCTAACAGTACTTGATATTTTATACCGTACGGTATACAGCTCTCTACTGAAATAACTGTATGTCTCTTCGGAATCCTGCAGGGTCATACTATTTCGGGGGGTAGTGGGAGATATCGGGTTGTATAGGTATTAGTCATCTATCTGGCAAGAAAAGTAAATGACGAAATATTAAATTTAACCAGTAGTACCCACAAGAAAAGATTTTGTGGCTCGTACAAATGAAGTGATTAGATTAGAAAAAGGGGTATATAAAAAAAATTTGGAACGGAGCCGAAATTTGAATCAGTCTGGAGCAGTAGAGAGATACCCCAGGTCTGCCTTTATTTTACAATCTGTAGGAATTGATCTGTTGATTCCAGGATCTGGGTATATACGGACTGCCTCAGAGAGTAGGATCTGAATGTATCTAAGGCCTCATGCACAAGACCGTATCTACACTGCCTGTCCAAAAAAAAAAAAAATCATCACCAAAAAAAAGGTCACACACTCTAATATTCGTTAGACCGCCTTTAGCTTTGATTACGGCACCCATAAGCTTCTGCAATGTCACAAGATTTATTTCCATCCAGTGTTGCATTAATTTTTCATCAAGATCTTGCATTGATGATGGTAGAGTCTGACTGCTGCACAAAGCCTTCTCCAGCAAATCCCAAAGATTCTCAATGCGGTTAAGGTCTCGACTCTGTGGTGGCCAATCCATGTGTGAAAATGATGTCTCATGCGCCCTGAACCACTCTTTCACAATTTGAGCCTGATAAATCCTGGCATTGTCATCTTGGAATATGCCCGTGCCATCAGGGAAGAAAAATAGATTAACCTGGTGATTCAGTATGTTCAGGTAGTCAGCTGGCCTCATTCTTGGAGCACATACTGTTGCTGAACCTGGACCTGACCAACTGCAGCAACCCCAGATCATAGCACTGCCCCCACAGGCTTGTACAGTAGGCACTAGGCATGATGGGTGCATCATTTCATCTGCCTCTCTTCTTACCCTGATGTGCCCATCTCTCTGGAACAGGGTAAATCTGGACTCATCAGACCACATGACCTTCTTCCATTGCTCCAGAGTCCAATCTTTATTCTCCCTAGAAAATTTTTCTGGTTTGCCTCACTGATTAGTGGTTTTCTTACGGCTACACAGCTGTTCAGTCCCAATCCCCTGAGTTCCCTTCGTATTGTGCATGTGGAAATGCTCTTACTTTCACTATTAAACATAGCCCTGAGTTCTACTGTTTTTCTTTGATTTGATTTCACCAAACGTTTAAGTGATCGCCGATCACGATCATTCAGGATTTTTTCCCCACCACATTTCTTCCTCGAATACGATGGGTCCCCACTATCCTTCCAGTTTTTAATAATGCGTTGGACAGTTCTTAACCCAATTTTAGTAGTTTCTGCAATCTCCTTAGATGTTTTCTCTGCTTGATGCATGCCAATGATTTGACCCTTCTCAAACAGAATAACATATTTTCCAGGACCATGAGATGTGTCTTTCGACATGGTTGTCTAAGAAATGAGAAGCAACTCATTGCACCAGTTGGGGTTAAATAACTTGTGGCCAGCTGAAAGATAATCACTAGGGATGAGCGAACTCGAACTGTATAGTTCGGGTTCGTACCGAATTTTGGGGTGTCCGTGACACGGACCCGAACCCGGACATTTTCGTAAAAGTCCGGGTTCGGTGTTCGTCGCTTTCTTCGCGCTTTTGTGACGCTTTCTTGGCGCTTTTTGAAAGGCTGCAAAGCAGCCAATCAACAAGCGTCATACTACTTGCCCCAAGAGGCCATCACAGCCATGCCTACTATTGGCATGGCTGTGATTGGCCAGAGCACCATGTGACCCAGCCTCTATTTAAGCTGGAGTCACATAGCGCCGCCCGTCACTCTGCTCTGATTAGCGTAGGGAGAGGTTGCGGCTGCGACAGTAGGGCGAGATTAGGCAGATTAACTCCTCCAAAGGACTTGATTAACTGATCGATCTGCAGCTGTGGATCATTGAGCTGCTGATCCTCAATTGCTCACTGTTTTTAGGCTGCCCAGACCGTTTGTCAGTCACATTTTTCTGGGGTGATCGGCGGCCATTTTGTGTCTTGTGGTGCGCCAGCACAAGCTGCGACCAAGTGCATTTAACCCTCAATGGTGTGGTTGTTTTTTGGCTAAAGCCTACATCAGGGTGAAGCTGTCACACCAAGTGCATTTAACCAGCAATAGTCTGTTTATTTTTTGGCCATATACTACATCAGGGGCAAGCTGCGCCTGTCACCAAGTGCATTTAACCCTCAATGGTGCGTTTGTTTTTTGGCTAAAGCCTACATCAGGGTGAAGCTGTCACACCAAGTGCATTTAACCAGCAATAGTCTGTTTATTTTTTGGCCATATACTACATCAGGGGCAAGCTGCGCCCGTCACCAAGTGCATTTAACCCTCAGTAGTGTGGTTGGTCAAGCTATCACACCAAGTGCATTTAACCAGCAATAGTCTGTTCATTTTTTGGCCATATACTAAATCAGGGGCAAGCTGCGCCCGTCACCAAGTGCATTTAACCAGCAATAGTCTGTTCATTTTTTGTCCATATACTACATCAGGGGCAAGCTGCGCCCGTCACCAAGTGCATTTAACCCTCAGTAGTGTGGTTGGTCAAGCTGTGACACCAAGTGCATTTAACCAGCAATAGTCTGTTCATTTTTTGGCCATATACTACATCAGGGGCAAGCTGCGCCCATCACCAAGTGCATTTAACCAGCAATAGTGTGGTTATTTTTTGGCCATATCCCAGTCTAATTCTGTCACTAAATCCATACCGGTCACCCAGCGCCTAAATACTAGGCCTCAAATTTATATCCCGCTAAATCTCTCATTACCGCTGTCCTGTTGTGGCTGGGAAAGTTATTTAGTGTCCGTCAAAGCACATTTTTTGTTCTGGGTTGAAATACAATTCCCAATTTAGCAATTTAAAAATTTAGTGGTTTCTGCTGTATCAGAGCTATTTGAAATCTATCCCTAAAAGGGTATATAATATTCAAGGTGCACATAGGGTCATTCAGAATAACTTCACACACCCGCTACTGTGCATTTCCAAGTCTAATTCTGTCACTAAACCCATACCTGTCACCCAGCGCCTAAATACTAGGCCTCAAATTCATATCCAGCTAAATCTGTCGTTAGTGCTGTAGCTGGGCGAGTTATTTAGTGTCCGTTCAAGCACATTTCTTGTTCTGGGTTGAAATACAATTCCCAATTTAGCAATTTCATAATTTAGTGGTTTCTGCTATATCAGAGCTATTTGAAATCTATCCCTAAAAGGGTAGATCATATTGAAGGTGCACATAGGGACATTCAGAATAACTTCACACACCCGCTACTGTGCATTTCCAAGTCTAATTCTGTCACTAAACCCATACCTGTCACCCAGCGCCTAAATACTAGGCCTCAAATTTATATCCAGCTAAATCTGTCCTTAGTGCTGTAGCTGGGCGAGTTATTTAGTGTCCGTTCAAGCACATTTCTTGTTCTGGGTTGAAATACAATTCCCAATTTAGCAATTTCATAATTTAGTGGTTTCTGCTATATCAGAGCTATTTGAAATCTATCCCTAAAAGGGTAGATCATATTGAAGGTGCACATAGGGACATTCAGAATAACTTCACACACCTGCTACTGTGCATTTCCAAGTCTAATTCTGTCACTAAACCCATACCTGTCACCCAGCGCCTAAATACTAGGTCTTAAATTTATATCCAGCTAAATCTGTCCTTAGTGCTGTAGCTGGGCGAGTTATTTAGTGTCCGTTCAAGCACATTTCTTGTTCTGGGTTGAAATACAATTCCCAATTTAGCAATTTCATAATTTAGTGGTTTCTGCTATATCAGAGCTATTTGAAATCTATCCCTAAAAGGGTATATAATATTCAAGGTGCACATTGGGTCATTCAGAATAACTTCACACACACCCGCTACTGTGTATTTCCAAGTCTAATTCTGTCACTAAACCCATACCTGTCACCCAGCGCCTAAATACTAGGCCTCAAATTCATATCCAGCTAAATCTGTCGTTAGTGCTGTAGCTGGGCGAGTTATTTAGTGTCCGTTCAAGCACATTTCTTGTTCTGGGTTGAAATACAATTCCCAATTTAGCAATTTCATAATTTAGTGGTTTCTGCTATATCAGAGCTATTTGAAATCTATCCCTAAAAGGGTAGATCATATTGAAGGTGCACATAGGGACATTCAGAATAACTTCACACACCCGCTACTGTGCATTTCCAAGTCTAATTCTGTCACTAAACCCATACCTGTCACCCAGCGCCTAAATACTAGGCCTCAAATTTATATCCAGCTAAATCTGTCCTTAGTGCTGTAGCTGGGCGAGTTATTTAGTGTCCGTTCAAGCACATTTCTTGTTCTGGGTTGAAATACAATTCACAATTTAGCAATTTCATAATTTAGTGGTTTCTGCTATATCAGAGCTATTTGAAATCTATCCCTAAAAGGGTATATAATATTCAAGGTGCACATTGGGTCATTCAGAATAACTTCACACACACCCGCTACTGTGTATTTCCAAGTCTAATTCTGTCACTAAACCCATACCTGTCACCCAGCGCCTAAATACTAGGCCTCAAATTCATATCCAGCTAAATCTGTCGTTAGTGCTGTAGCTGGGCGAGTTATTTAGTGTCCGTTCAAGCACATTTCTTGTTCTGGGTTGAAATACAATTCCCAATTTAGCAATTTCATAATTTAGTGGTTTCTGCTATATCAGAGCTATTTGAAATCTATCCCTAAAAGGGTAGATCATATTGAAGGTGCACATAGGGACATTCAGAATAACTTCACACACCCGCTACTGTGCATTTCCAAGTCTAATTCTGTCACTAAACCCATACCTGTCACCCAGCGCCTAAATACTAGGCCTCAAATTTATATCCAGCTAAATCTGTCCTTAGTGCTGTAGCTGGGCGAGTTATTTAGTGTCCGTTCAAGCACATTTCTTGTTCTGGGTTGAAATACAATTCCCAATTTAGCAATTTCATAATTTAGTGGTTTCTGCTATATCAGAGCTATTTGAAATCTATCCCTAAAAGGGTAGATCATATTGAAGGTGCACATAGGGACATTCAGAATAACTTCACACACCCGCTACTGTGCATTTCCAAGTCTAATTCTGTCACTAAACCCATACCTGTCACCCAGCGCCTAAATACTAGGCCTCAAATTTATATCCAGCTAAATCTGTCCTTAGTGCTGTAGCTGGGCGAGTTATTTAGTGTCCGTTCAAGCACATTTCTTGTTCTGGGTTGAAATACAATTCCCAATTTAGCAATTTCATAATTTAGTGGTTTCTGCTATATCAGAGCTATTTGAAATCTATCCCTAAAAGGGTATATAATATTCAAGGTGCACATTGGGTCATTCAGAATAACTTCACACACACCCGCTACTGTGTATTTCCAAGTCTAATTCTGTCACTAAACCCATACCTGTCACCCAGCGCCTAAATACTAGGCCTCAAATTTATATCCTGCTAAATCTCTCGTTAACGCTGTCCTGTTGTGGCTGGGAAAGTTATTTAGTGTCCGTCAAAGCACATTTTTTGTTCTGGGTTGAAATACAATTCCCAATTTAGCAATTTCATAATTTAGTGGTTTCTGCTATATCAGAGCTATTTGAAATCTATCCCTAAAAGGGTATATAATATTCAAGGTGCACATTGGGTCATTCAGAATAACTTCACACACACCCGCTACTGTGTATTTCCAAGTCTAATTCTGTCACTAAACCCATACCTGTCACCCAGCGCCTAAATACTAGGCCTCAAATTTATATCCCGCTAAATCTCTCGTTAACGCTGTCCTGTTGTGGCTGGGAAAGTTATTTAGTGTCCGTCAAAGCACATTTTTTGTTCTGGGTTGAAATACAATTCCCAATTTAGCAATTTCATAATTTAGTGGTTTCTGCTATATCAGAGCTATTTGAAATCTATCCCTAAAAGGGTATATAATATTCAAGGTGCACATTGGGTCATTCAGAATAACTTCACACACACCCGCTACTGTGCATTTCCAAGTCTAATTCTGTCACTAAATCCATACCGGTCACCCAGCGCCTAAATACTAGGCCTCAAATTTATATCCTGCTAAATCTCTCGTTAACGCTGTCCTGTTGTGGCTGGGAAAGTTATTTAGTGTCCGTCAAAGCACATTTTTTGTTCTGGGTTGAAATACAATTCCCAATTTAGCAATTTCATAATTTAGTGGTTTCTGCTATATCAGAGCTATTTGAAATCTATCCCTAAAAGGGTATATAATATTCAAGGTGCACATTGGGTCATTCAGAATAACTTCACACACACACGCTTCTGTGCATTTCCAAGTCTAATTCTGTCACTAAATCCATACCGGTCACCCAGCGCCTAAATACTAGGCCTCAAATTTATATCCCGCTGAATTTGAATACAATACATTGGGCCAAATAATATATTTGTTGTTGTGGTGAACCATAACAATGAGAAAAACATCTAGTAAGGGACGCGGACGTGGACATGGTCGTGGTGGTGTTAGTGGACCCTCTGGTGCTGGGAGAGGACGTGGCCGTTCTGCCACATCCACACGTCCTAGTGTACCAACTACCTCAGGTCCCAGTAGCCGCCAGAATTTACAGCGATATATGGTGGGGCCCAATGCCGTTCTAAGGATGGTAAGGCCTGAGCAGGTACAGGCATTAGTCAATTGGGTGGCCGACAGTGGATCCAGCACGTTCACATTATCTCCCACCCAGTCTTCTGCAGAAAGCGCACAGATGGCGCCTGAAAACCAACCCCATCAGTCTGTCACATCACCCCCATGCATACCAGGGAAACTGTCTCAGCCTCAAGTTATGCAGCAGTCTCTTATGCTGTTTGAAGACTCCGCTGGCAGGGTTTCCCAAGGGCATCCACCTAGCCCTTCCCCAGCGGTGAAAGACATAGAATGCACTGACGCACAACCACTTATGTTTCCTGATGATGAGGACATGGGAATACCACCTCAGCATGTCTCTGATGATGACGAAACACAGGTGCCAACTGCTGCGTCTTTCTGCAGTGTGCAGACTGAACAGGAGGTCAGGGATCAAGACTGGGTGGAAGACGATGCAGGGGACGATGAGGTCCTAGACCCCACATGGAATGAAGGTCGTGCCACTGACTTTCACAGTTCGGAGGAAGAGGCAGTGGTGAGACCGAGCCAACAGCGTAGCAAAAGAGGGAGCAGTGGGCAAAAGCAGAACACCCGCCGCCAAGAGACTCCGCCTGCTACTGACCGCCGCCATCTGGGACCGAGCACCCCAAAGGCAGCTTCAAGGAGTTCCCTGGCATGGCACTTCTTCAAACAATGTGCTGACGACAAGACCCGAGTGGTTTGCACGCTGTGCCATCAGAGCCTGAAGCGAGGCATTAACGTTCTGAACCTGAGCACAACCTGCATGACCAGGCACCTGCATGCAAAGCATGAACTGCAGTGGAGTAAACACCTTAAAACCAAGGAAGTCACTCAGGCTCCCCCTGCTACCTCTTCTGCTGCTGCCGCCTCGGCCTATTCTGCTGCTGCCGCCTCGGCCTCTTCCTCCGCCTCTGGAGGAACGTTGGCACCTGCCGCCCAGCAAACAGGGGATGTACCACCAACACCACCACCACCACCTCCGTCACCAAGCGTCTCAACCATGTCACACGCCAGCGTTCAGCTCTCCATCTCACAAACATTTGATAGAAAGCGTAAATTCCCACCTAGCCACCCTCGATCCCTGGCCCTGAATGCCAGCATTTCTAAACTACTGGCCTATGAAATGCTGTCATTTAGGCTGGTGGACACAGACAGCTTCAAACAGCTCATGTCGCTTGCTGTCCCACAGTATGTTGTTCCCAGCCGGCACTACTTCTCCAAGAGAGCCGTGCCTTCCCTGCACAACCAAGTATCCGATAAAATCAAGTGTGCACTGCGCAACGCCATCTGTAGCAAGGTCCACCTAACCACAGATACGTGGACCAGTAAGCACGGCCAGGGACGCTATATCTCCCTAACTGCACACTGGGTAAATGTAGTGGCAGCTGGGCCCCAGGCGGAGAGCTGTTTGGCGCACGTCCTTCCGCCGCCAAGGATCGCAGGGCAACATTCTTTGCCTCCTGTTGCCACCTCCTCCTTCTCGGCTTCCTCCTCCTCTTCTTCCACCTGCTCATCCAGTCAGCCACACACCTTCACCACCAACTTCAGCACAGCCCGGGGTAAACGTCAGCAGGCCATTCTGAAACTCATATGTTTGGGGGACAGGCCCCACACCGCACAGGAGTTGTGGCGGGGTATTGAACAACAGACCGACGAGTGGTTGCTGCCGGTGAGCCTCAAGCCCGGCCTGGTGGTGTGTGATAATGGGCGAAATCTCGTTGCAGCTCTGGGACTAGCCAATTTGACGCACATCCCTTGCTTGGCGCATGTGCTGAATTTGGTGGTGCAGAAGTTCATTCACAACTACCCCGACATGTCAGAGCTGCTGCATAAAGTGCGGGCCGTCTGTTCGCGCTTCCGGCGTTCACATCCTGCTGCTGCTCGCCTGTCTGCGCTACAGCGTAACTTCGGCCTTCCCGCTCACCGCCTCATATGCGACGTGCCCACCAGGTGGAACTCCACCTTGCACATGCTGGACAGACTGTGCGAGCAGCAGCAGGCCATAGTGGAGTTTCAGCTGCAGCACGCACGGGTCAGTCGCACTACAGAACAGCACCACTTCACCACCAATGACTGGGCCTCCATGCGAGACCTGTGTGCCCTGTTGCGCTGTTTCGAGTACTCCACCAACATGGCCAGTGGCGATGACACCGTTATCAGCGTTACAATACCACTTCTATGTCTCCTTGAGAAAACACTTAGGGCGATGATGGAAGAGGAGGTGGCCCAGGAGGAGGAGGAGGAGGAGGAAGAGGGGTCATTTTTAGCACTTTCAGGCCAGTCTCTTCGAAGTGACTCAGAGGGAGGTTTTTGGCAACAGCAGAGGCCAGGTACAAATGTGGCCAGCCAGGGCCCACTACTGGAGGACGAGGAGGACGAGGAGGACGAGGATGAGGAGGAGGTGGAGGAGGATGAGGATGAAGCATGGTCACAGCGGGGTGGCACCCAACGCAGCTCGGGTCCATCACTGGTGCGTGGCTGGGGGGAAAGGCAGGACGATGACGATACGCCTCCCACAGAGGACAGCTTGTCCTTACCCCTGGGCAGCCTGGCACACATGAGCGACTACATGCTGCAGTGCCTGCGCAACGACAGCAGAGTTGCCCACATTTTAACCTGTGCGGACTACTGGGTTGCCACCCTGCTGGATCCACGCTACAAAGACAATGTGCCCACCTTACTTCCTGCACTGGAGCGTGATAGGAAGATGCGCGAGTACAAGCGCACGTTGGTAGACGCGCTACTGAGAGCATTCCCAAATGTCACAGGGGAACAAGTGGAAGCCCAAGGCCAAGGCAGAGGAGGAGCAAGAGGTCGCCAAGGCAGCTGTGTCACGGCCAGCTCCTCTGAGGGCAGGGTTAGCATGGCAGAGATGTGGAAAACTTTTGTCAACACGCCACAGCTAACTGCACCACCACCTGATACGCAACGTGTTAGCAGGAGGCAACATTTCACTAACATGGTGGAACAGTACGTGTGCACACCCCTCCACGTACTGACTGATGGTTCGGCCCCATTCAACTTCTGGGTCTCTAAATTGTCCACGTGGCCAGAGCTAGCCTTTTATGCCTTGGAGGTGCTGGCCTGCCCGGCAGCCAGCGTTTTGTCTGAACGTGTATTCAGCACGGCAGGGGGCGTCATTACAGACAAACGCAGCCGCCTGTCTACAGCCAATGTGGACAAGCTGACGTTCATAAAAATGAACCAGGCATGGATCCCACAGGACCTGTCCGTCCCTTGTCCAGATTAGACATTAACTACCTCCCCATAACCATATATTATTGGACTCCAGGGCACTTCCTCATTCAATCCTATTTTTATTTTCATTTTACCATTATATTGCGAGGCTACCCAAAGTTGAATGAACCTCTCCTCTGCCTGTGTGCTAGGCCTAAATATATGCCAATGGACTGTTGCAGTGGTGGCTGACATGAAGCCTGATTCTCTGCTATGACATGCAGACTAATTCTCTGCTGACATGAAGCCAGATTGTCTGTTACGGGACCTCTCTCCTCTGCCTGGGTGCTGGGCCTAAATTTATGACAATGGACTGTTGCAGTGGTGGCTGACGTGAAGCCTGATTCTCTGCTATGACATGCAGACTGATTCTCTGCTGACATGAAGCCAGATTGTCTGTTACGGGACCTCTCTGCTCTGCCTGTGTGCTAGGCCTAAATATATGCCAATGGACTGTTGCAGTGGTGGGTGACGTGAAGCCTCATTCTCTGCTATGACATGCAGACTGATTCTCTGCTGACATGAAGCCAGATCGTCTGTTACGGGACCTCTCTGCTCTGCCTGTGTGCTAGGCCTAAATATATGCCAATGGACTGTTGCAGTGGTGGGTGACGTGAAGCCTCATTCTCTGCTATGACATGCAGACTGATTCTCTGCTGACATGAAGCCAGATTGTCTGTTACGGGACCTCTCTCCTCTGCCTGTGTGCTAGGCCTAAATATATGCCAATGGACTGTTGCAGTGGTGGCTGACGTGAAGCCTCATTCTCTGCTATGACATGCAGACTGATTCTCTGCTGACATGAAGCCAGATCGTCTGTTACGGGACCTCTCTGCTCTGCCTGTGTGCTAGGCCTAAATATATGCCAATGGACTGTTGCAGTGGTGGGTGACGTGAAGCCTCATTCTCTGCTATGACATGCAGACTGATTCTCTGCTGTCATGAAGCCAGATTGTCTGTTACGGGACCTCTCTGCTCTGCCTGTGTGCTAGGCCTAAATATATGCCAATGGACTGTTGCAGTGGTGGGTGACGTGAAGCCTCATTCTCTGCTATGACATGCAGACTGATTCTCTGCTGACATGAAGCCAGATTGTCTGTTACGGGACCTCTCTCCTCTGCCTGTGTGCTAGGCCTAAATATATGCCAATGGACTGTTGCAGTGGTGGCTGACGTGAAGCCTCATTCTCTGCTATGACATGCAGACTAATTCTCTGCTGACATGAAGCCAGATTGTCTGTTACGGGACCTCTCTCCTCTGCCTGGGTGCTGGGCCTAAATTTATGACAATGGACTGTTGCAGTGGTGGCTGACGTGAAGCCTGATTCTCTGCTATGACATGCAGACTGATTCTCTGCTGACATGAAGCCAGATCCTCTGTTACGGGACCTCTCTCCTCTGCCTGGGTGCTGGGCCTAAATTTATGACAATGGACTGTTGCAGTGGTGGCTGACGTGAAGCCTGATTCTCTGCTATGACATGCAGACTGATTCTCTGCTGTCATGAAGCCAGATTGTCTGTTACGGGACCTCTCTGCTCTGCCTGTGTGCTAGGCCTAAATATATGCCAATGGACTGTTGCAGTGGTGGGTGACGTGAAGCCTCATTCTCTGCTATGACATGCAGACTGATTCTCTGCTGACATGAAGCCAGATTGTCTGTTACGGGACCTCTCTCCTCTGCCTGTGTGTGTGCTGGGCCTAAATATATGCCAATGGACTGTTGCAGTGGTGGCTGACGTGAAGCCTCATTCTCTGCTATGACATGCAGACTGATTCTCTGCTGACATGAAGCCAGATTCTCTGTTACGGGACCTCTCTCCTCTGCCTGTGTGTGTGCTGGGCCTAAATATATGCCAATGGACTGTTGCAGTGGTGGCTGACGTGAAGCCTCATTCTCTGCTATGACATGCAGACTGATTCTCTGCTGACATGAAGCCAGATTCTCTGTTACGGGACCTCTCTCCTCTGCCTGTGTGTGTGCTGGGCCTAAATATATGCCAATGGACTGTTGCAGTGGTGGCTGACGTGAAGCCTCATTCTCTGCTATGACATGCAGACTAATTCTCTGCTGACATGAAGACAGATTCTCTGTTACGGGACCTCCCTCCTCTGCCTGGGTGCTGGGCCTAAATATATGCCAATGGACTGTTGCAGTGGTGGCTGACGTGAAGCCTCATTCTCTGCTATGACATGCAGACTAATTCTCTGCTGACATGAAGACAGATTCTCTGTTACGGGACCTCTCTCCTCTGCCTGGGTGCCGGGGCCTAAATATCTGAGAATGGACTGTTCCAGTGGTGGGTGACGGGAAGACAGATTCTCTGCTATGGAACCTCTCTCCAATTGATTTTGGTTAATTTTTATTTATTTAATTTTTATTTTAATTCATTTCCCTATCCACATTTGTTTGCAGGGGATTTACCTACATGTTGCTGCCTTTTGCAGCCCTCTAGCTCTTTCCTGGGCTGTTTTACAGCCTTTTTAGTGCCGAAAAGTTCGGGTCCCCATTGACTTCAATGGGGTTCGGGTTCGGGACGAAGTTCGGATCGGGTTCGGATCCCGAACCCGAACATTTCCGGGATGTTCGGCCGAACTTCTCGAACCCGAACATCCAGGTGTTCGCTCAACTCTAATAATCACCCATGCAGTAATTATCCAATAGGAGGCTCATACCTATTTGCTTAGTTAAATCTAGGTGGCAACTTTTTTTTGGGGGACAGGCAGTGTATTTTGCGATCTACAAATCGTGGATCCTCAAAGTGCAAATGTAGTCCGTGTGCCGATGCATATTTTTTTGCAGATTCATTGACTTCAATGGGTCCTTGCTTTGCATTTTGTAAACATATTCTTTCTATCTTTTTGCAGAATGGACATACAGATACCGAAAGCACATAGATGATCCGTGTGCTTTCTGCATCCATAAGTCCATTCCGCAAAGAGATGGAACATGTCCTATATTTGGCTATCAAATGTAGACCATGGACCCAGGGAAGTCAATGGGTCCACAAAAAATGCAGATGCAACATGGACGGTATCTATATTTTGTGGGTCCCCAATTTGCTGCATACCATGGCAGTGTCATGCATCCAAAGGCCAGCTCTCAGCATCAGGTGCAGGAAGCCCAGGAGAAGCCAGTGCAAAGGATGGGAGTCATAGTGGCTCTGGCTGCTTCTGTCAATCACATTGGCTTTCCTCACACCGTTTCTCCCTAAGGCCGTGCAGTGAAAGAAGATCATCATCTTCCTGATGGTAGTAGGGGTGCCTGTGATGTTGGGTGTTTTTATGGGTGCATGTTAGGGCGTGTGGTGTGCAATAGCTGGTGTATGGTGCAGGAGTCAGTTACCAGGCTAGATGTAGCAGAATATACTTTTCTTTACTGAAGTACATCTAATGATAGCAAAATACAGTTCCAGCTGTACACATTGCAATTGTTCCCAGACAATGAAGTTTGGATTTAGGCAAGGATAGGAGTTATGCCCTCCATACTCTCTTTCAAGTCTCTTCCAGTAGAATCTATGGCGGACAATAGTACTCTTGTAATGGTGGATGAAATGTTCACTGCAAGATAAAGGGTTTTACAGATATGACAGGCCAGGTTGTTTTTTAAGCGTTAATGGTGTCTTAACAGAGTCCCTCACTGCAGTAACTGACTGACTGCACCACCTCTAATCCGTTGTCAGAGTCAGACCACAACCGATATGATATCCTAAGGGTAGACCATCAATATCTAAGTATCCAAGTCCTGGAAAACCTGCTGCAGCATCTCCCAGGGTTTGCATACTACATGCTGACAAACTATGACCTGGAGTATAGACACCTTCACTATTGATATTCCCGCATTGTGTTGTCTACATGTCATCATGTTTTTTATAGCATTTTTTTTATTTTTATCTATAGCATACCTGGTGTAATTCAGGGGGGTTGTGGAAATAAAGGACAAAAATATGCCAAACATTCTCATGGTGGGGGTGCTATCCAATGATCCATGCAAATTTGAGCCCTAACTTTTGAAGAATTTTGAAGGCCAGAAACCCCTTTAAATTGCATTATGCTGCCATGGGTTAATAGCTGTATCTTTACACTTTGTAATTCCAGCATGGTGCTTACTTAAATTTATCTTAATTGAATCTGCTTTTCTGGTTTCTAGCAAATTAATCTACACATCTGACATCATGTAATAATCCTTTCTTCAAGTATAATAATGAGAACATTATATCTAATGTCAGTGTCAAGGTCAATATTATTACACATGATCGTGTAGAGGGCCAATACAAAAGTGCCTGTGGGGCTGCAGTTCAGCCATATAGACACTCTGGTGGGATGCTTCAACTATTTCTACCTTCTGTCCATATATTTTCTAAAACGTGCCATACATACTGATGAATGATATCTAGCAGGACTATAACTAGAATCAATGGAGTTCAAAAGCCAGGAACTACTAGTAATGCAAAAAGCCCCAAACTGTCTCTATTTCTGCAACAGCCAAAACATGGGCAATAGCATGTTATCAGACCATCTGCATAAAGGAGACCTAAAAAATAGTGGTCTAGGCTGGTGAGGGGGTCAACAGTTCCTGAACCTGAATTGGCTCCTGAAAGATCAGCTATGTATCAAGTTATCATGTTTGAAGGCTATACTGGTGACAATGGAGCTGGCATGTCAAAAGTTGTACATAATGAAAACTGGGTTACTGGAAAGAGGGGGTGCAATTTATGGATAAAAAAATAAATAAACATACATACATACATGAATGCACAGAAATATATGTATAGTACTGACTGAATCGGGGCTTTTATCTGAATAATTGTCCACCTGAGAGCCATCATGCTAAACATCAGGAGCTACGGAAGCGTGGCACATTCCCTGACCTCCTCCATAGAAGTCATTTAAATGAAAGGGGTTATGCCATGATTAATGTAAAAGATAAACATCAGACATCATATAGGACATGACCGTCTCTGCCTAACAAAGCTAGAACCAGCCCTGTACCTCACATGGATCCAGAGATCTCCCCATTCATTACTCCACTTTCTGAGGTAGATTCTCATCCAGCTAACACCGCAGGGGTCATGTTGTTTCCGCTCTTTCCCTTTAATCTTCACAATGCTAACAGTAGATATGGCTGGTGGCAGTCAAAGGCTGGAACTGAGCATGTGCGACCAGCAAGGTGGACAGGGAAATAAGGAAAAGAATAAACAGGTGTCACTATACAGATTCATAGTATAGAATGACTCTGTGGCTATATGTAAGGTTTAATTGCATGCAATTACAAAAGTATTCAGATCCAGGTGCTGGTTTGAAAAATGTAGAATATATTTTTTCATGGAACAGCCACTTAAGGCTACTTTCACACTAGCGTTCGATTGGATCCGTTCTGAACGGATCCGATCATATTAATGCAGACGGAGGCTCCGTTCAGTACGGATCCGTCTGCATTAATAACTTAGAAAAAATTCTAAGTGTGAAAGTAGCCTGAGCGGATCCGTTCAGACTTTCAATATAAAGTCAATGGGGGACGGATCCGCTTGAAGATTGAGCCATATGGTGACATCTTCAAGCGGATCCGTTCCCATTGACTTACATTGTAAGTCTGAACGGATCCGCTCGCCTCCGCACGGCCAGGCGGACAGCTGAACGCTGCAAGCAGCGTTCAGCTGTCCGCCTGTCCGTGCGGAGGCGAGCGGAGCGGAGGCTGAACGCCGCCAGACTGATGCAGTCTGAGCGGATCCGCTCCATTCAGACTGCATCAGGGCTGGACGGAGGCGTTCGGGTCGGCTCGTGAGCTTCTTCAAACGGAGCTCACGAGCGGACCGACGAACGCTAGTGTGAAAGGAGCCTAAGGCTACTTTCACACTTGCGTTGCTGGATTCCGGCAGGCAGTTCTGGCAATCTGTATGCAAACGGAAAGTATTTGTAGGCGGATCCGGATGCGGATGTCATCTGGAAAAACTGATCCGGTATTTATTTTTTACATTTTTAAAGGTCTGCGCATGGGTCCATCAATGCGGCAATTTTAATGCCTGATCCGGCACTAATACATTCCAATGGAAAAAATGCCGGATCTGGCATTCCGGCAAGTGTTCAGGATTTTTGGCCGGAGAGAAAAATGCAGCATGCTGCGTTTTTTTCTCCGTCCAAATACCGTAAAAGGACTGAACTGAAGACATCCTGAACGGATTTCTTTCCTTTCAGAATGCATTAGGAAAACACTGATCAGTTTTTTCCCCTAGGACGGAACTCAATACTGGAAAACTTTGAAGCAAGTGTGAAAGTACCCTTAGGGAAAGATTAATAGTAATTAATTGTAAAGTAATGCTCAACAGAGATATATGTGTACACAGACCATATGAAAAGAATGGGATTTACAAAGAATGCTTTCACTGTGTCATTCTCCAGTGATTGTGAATATGTATTAGGGCGCAAGACTTCGCTTCCCTGCTATTTATGTTGCTTTTATGCTGTTTATTTCAAGTTACACTGAATTGATTGCTGATGTTGCAGCATACCATAGGACAACTGCAAAGGTTTCATTTAATGTTACTGAGTTACATGTTGCAAATTCCTATTAAATCACTTATTTCTTTGTGCACTATGTATACCTTATGGCAATATATAATTTACAGTGGCAGGCTTGCTTAGGTTACCAGGGTGATGGACGTAGCCCACACCCTGGTTAGTAAGTGTTGGTTGAAAAAATGCTACAGACATGACGTGTGTGAGAGCACCTGCAAAGTAGGCCCAAAGAGAAGCCACGTCCAAGGAACCGCTCATTTATGGCTCTAAAGACTTACTGCGGTGAACAGTGTTAATTGCCTCAGGCACCAACCATACTTTGAGATGGACTTGCCATCCGAATCTAAGATCTGGGAATGGCAGAAGCAGTTAAAATACAGAATAGCACGCCTGAGATCATCTTGTAAAGATTGCAAAGTGTTTAGAAAGTGACATAGGGGCCACTACCTTCATCACTGGCGCTGCCTGATATTGGGGAAAGAACTACACTGCAATATACTTCGGAACTGTGCCTTTGCTGTTATATGTACTACTACGCCCATCATCAATTCAGCAATATAATTTATTGCAAGCAACGGGTCTGGTTATTGCCTCAATCATCCACCCTACATCTGCCCTCCTGCCTTGCACCCTGCCAACTATCCACCATCAAGGATACCCCTTCTATCACCAGACATGAGCCCCAGAAGGTCAGGGAGTGCCCAGAGGGAAGAAAAGGTGTGCGCTCCATTCATTGTGCATGGCCACAGAGAGAAGACTGCTGAAGTGAACTGTGAGTACCATTACCACTAGGGATGAGCGAATCGACTTCGGATGGTACACCCAAAGTCGATTTGCAAAAGACTTGGTTGCAATACGGTATGGAGTTCCCGCTCTGTACAGTATTAGAATGTATTGGCTCCGATGAGCCAAAGTTATTACTTTGTGAAGTCACGCAAGACTTTGCATAATAACTTCGGGAACTAATTATTACAGTAATAAACCTTGGTACCGAACTCGGGTTCAGTTCCTAGTGGTACCTTTAAACCGAACCAGAATTCGGTACCAATTTTTTTTTTTTACAGTAATTAAATCCCGAAGTTATTACACGAAGCCTTGCGCGACTTTACTTATTAATAACTTCAGCTCATAGGAGCCAATACATTCTAATACCGTACGGAGTGGGAACTCCGTACAGTATCACAACCAAGTTTTTTAAAAATCAACTTCGGATGTACCATCTGAAGTCTATTCGTTCATCCCTAATTACCACCATCATAACCACTACCACTCCTCCAGTCCGAGTTGCTGCAATTTGAATGAATAACTAGTCGTTTTTTCAACATGACTCCGTTATCCGCTGGGGCTCATATCTAAGTTATAAATTAAAGAATCAAATAGCTGCTGATAAAAACCATTTGCTTGCTCATATAGACTTTGTTTTTATCTGCTTGTCGCAAATGACCTGCTAATGTGGCTGGATGACGATTATTTTGGTCATCCATCACACACAACGGACAATTGCATAACTCGCAGCTTCAGAACCACGAATGTTAACCTGTCATAGCAGCGCTACCGTATACATTTACAAGGCCACAATCAGTTACTATACGCACAGTCCTATCCACACAAAAAGAAAAAGAAAAAAAAGAAACAATAGGGATCGGACATCTTCTACCATCCAAATACCAGACCTTGCTCACAAAATCTAAACTGTATCAATGACATAATGGGGCAAATATATCAAAACCAGGTGTAAAGTAGAACTGGCTTAGTTGCCCATAGCGACCAATCAGATTCCACCTTTTATTTCTTAGAGCTTCTTTGGAACATGAAAGGTGGAATCTGATTGGTTGCTATGGATAATTAAGCCAGTTTTCCTTTTTACCAGTTTTGATAAATCTTCCCTGTTGCCTGAATAATGAGACTTCAGAGCACCCCAGCAATAAGTGATCAGCTTCACGGGCCACTTCAGATGTGGTCAGTCCCAGTCCATTTGGGACCTTTACCTATTAGAGTGGGGGAGCGGCCACATAGAGCAGCTCTTGCTTAGGAGGACTTGTGCCCTAGAAGATCAATTTTGCAATACTTAACTTACCCTGTGGTGGCACTATAGAGAAATGTAAATACTTGCTGCTTGGTTGTTGTAATAAATACAGCTGTTCACTGGAGGTCCTAGCAGCAGGAACTCCTGCGGTAGGATATTGGGGGTCATTTATCAAACTGGTGTAAAGTAGAACTGGCTTAGTTGCCTATAGCAACCAATCAGATCCCTCCTTTCATTTTCCAAAGGAGTTGTCCAAAATGAAATGTGGAATTTGATTGGTTGAACCAATTGTACTTTAAACCAGTTTGATACATGACCCCCATTATCGGCACCAGGGGCGGACTAAGTGGCCCAAAGGCCCGGGGCTGTTGCTCCAGCTTGGGCCCAGCACAGTATATCCCCCCCCCCCAAGCCATAGTGCAGAATACATATTTAGGTAGACATTAAAGTCCACACGGTCACACATACACAATAAGGCCTCATGCACATGGCCGTCGTGCGGCCATTCCGTGCATTGGGGACTGCAATTTGCGGTCCCGAATGCATGGGCCCCATCCGTGCAGCAGCCATGACAGATTGAATGGGTCCGTGATCCGTCCACATGGTAAAAAAATAGAACAAGTTCTATTTTTTTGCGGTGTGGAGGCGGTCCACATCCGTGATGCGGGGAGCACATATTGCGGATCCACTGTTTGTCAGGCCTAAGGCCTAATACAGCGCACACACCTATTACATCCAGTGACGTCTCCTCTGATGTTGATGTTTTCTTTCCTCACTGGAAGCAGACCACATGTTATTTTAGTCACGTCTCGTCTCTGCAGAGTTTACCACAAAGACCTCTTATTTTCTTCAATTTTCCATCATCCACCTCCTAAAGTACAGTTAGCAGTTATAATGACCCCTATAGCAACCCCAGCATTGCCTCCAGTAGTTACAGTTGCAAGAAAAATTATGTGAACCCTTTGGAAGGATATGGATTTCTGCACAAATTGGTCATAAAATGTGATCTGATCTTCATCTAAGTCACAACAATAGACAATCACAGTCTGCTTAAACTAATAACACACAAATAACTAATTGTTACCATGTTTTTATTGAACACACCATGTAAACATTCACAGTGCAGGTGGAAAAAGTATGTGAACCCCTAGACTAATGACATCTCCAAGAGCTAATTGGAGTGAGGTGTCACAGAAGCTCTCAGAAGACCTACAATTACGAATTGTTGACTTGCATAAAGCTGGAAAGGGTTATAAAAAGTATCCCCAAAAGCCTTGCTGTTTATCAGTCCACGGTAAGACAAATTGTCTATAAATGGAGAAAGTTCAGCACTGCTGCTACTCTCCCTAGGAGTGGCCGTCCTGTAAAGATGACTGCAAGAGCACAGCGCAGACTGCTCAATGAGGTGAAGAAGAATCCTAGAGTGTCAGCTAAAGACTTACAAAAGTCTCTGGCATATGCCAACATCCCTGTTAGCGAAGCTACGATACGTAAAACACTGAACAAGAATATATTTCATGGGAGGATACCACAGAGGAAGCCACTGCTGTCCAAAAAAAACTGTTTGCACAAGAGCACCTGGATGTTCCACAGCCGTACTGGCAAAATATTCTGTGGACAGATGAAACCAAAGTTGAGTTGTTTGGAAGAAACACAACACTATGTGTGGAGAAAAAGAGGCAGAGCACGCCAACATCAAACCCTCATCCCAACTGTGAAGTATGGTGGTGGGGGCATCATGGTTTGGGGCTGCTTTGCTGCGTCAGGGCCTGGACGGATTGCTATCATCGAAGTAAAAATGAATTCCCAAGTTTATCAAGATATTTTGCAGGAGAACTTAAGGCCATCTGTCCACCAGCTGAAGCTCAACAGAAGATGGGTGTTGCAACAGGACAATGACCCAAAGCATAGAAGTAAATAAACAACAGAATGGCTTAAACAGAAGAAAATACGTCTTCTGGAGTGGCCCAGTCAGAGTCCTGACCTCAACCCGATTGAGATGCTGTGTCATGACCTCAAGAAAGCGATTCACACCAGACATCCCAAGAATATTGCTGAACTGAAACAGTTCTGTAAAGAGTAACGGTCAAGAAGTACTCCTGACCGCTGTGCACATCTGATCTGCAACTACAGGAAACGTTTGGTTGAAGTTATTGCTTCCAAAGGAGGTTCAACCAGTTATTAAATCCAAGGGTTCACATACTTTTTCCACCTGCACTGTAAATGTTTACATGGTGTGTTAAAAAAAAAAAAAAGATAACATTTAATTCTGTGTGTGTTATTAGTTTAAGCAGACTGTGATTGTCTATTATTATGACTTCGATGAAGATCAGATCACATTTTATGACCAATTTGTGCAGAAATCCATATAATTCCACATACTTTTTCTTGCAACTGTATGTGGTCCCAGTATAGCTGTATAAGGGCTTGTTTCTTGTGGGACAAGTTGCACTTTCTAATAGCACCATTTAATATGGCATACAATGTAGGGGGAAACAAATGGGGTAAAAATGGAAAGAACTGACCTGCTACCATCATTCTCCAGGACAGTCCAGTTATAGTGCCACCACATTTTTATGTCTTTTTTGTGTTTTAAACTCGTTTTATTGAAGTATGACAAGCAAAAAGTGGTACATTACAGACATCGAGGTATGAAAATGTTCATTTTGTCAAACATGCGACCGTAAATTACAGGAATAAAGCAATGCTTTACATAGATACATCTTTAAATAATGGTGAGATACATGGCAAAATAAGATGTAGTCATGAAATAAGGAGCCCGGAACGAAAAAGACAATACTACACATAGTGCATAGCGACTGGTGGCGTATACTGAAAAACAAGAAGGTCTAGACACTGGAATGCATATGGGCCAAAGAAACCGTTAACTGAGACGAGCACCACGGCCCCCAAATATTCTCAAATTTTTTACGACATTTCCTGTGTATAAACATTATTTTCTCCAAAAGGGATAGTTTGATTTACCAGAGCCTTCCACTGACTGACCGTAGGCGGTCTCTCCCCCATCCACCGAAGGGCAACTGCCTTCCTAGCAAGGAAAAGTGTTTCCCTCAGAAAAATACATACATAATAAAGTCATCCTCAGCTGTCCCTAGAAGACAAACCTTAGGGCAAATCTCCAGTGCCAGGAATCATAGTGGACAGGACTGCCACGACATCCCTGGAAAATGAGCGGAGATATTCACAATCCCACATAATATGCCAGAAATCCGCATTCAATCGCTCGCATCTATGGCATCTGGTATGGGACATCCCATTTTAAATAGTCTGGTCGGGGTGACATAACACCTAATATAAATAGTTGTATCAATCTATTGTTGAGAGACTGTGAGACACCAATAGAAGCAGTAGCTCCAGTAGTGAGATGAGATATGTTTTCTCTCCATCTACTCTCCACAGCCAAGGGTGTTTACACACATCTCCTTGACCTTAAAATGTTGTCAAGAGCGGAAATCATACACTTCGGATACCAATTAGTGGATAGGTGGATACAGATCTTTTAATAATATGAAACTGCGTTTGGAGGGCATGTCGCAGCTGCAAATATCTAAAGAAGTGCGGATGGGTAATCCCTGTTTTCTATTGCAACTGAGTGAACGGAAATAAGATTCTGTTCTCGTACAGGTCCTGTAAAGTGAACACTCCATGGCCTTTTCATATATTTTCCCCTTCACAGTGCAGCAGATGAGGGAACATCATATTGTTACATAAAGGAATAACATCTGGCAGATCACTATATTGCTGAAGCTTTGCGTCTATCCAATCTGTGGCCTGTTGTTGTAAGTAAGCAAATGTTGCTGTAAGTAATATTCAGAATTAAGAAGTGTAGTTTGTGACACCCATGGCACTGAGAATCGGAACTGACCAGCAAGGAAATATAAATATAGGTAAGGCAGGGCCGCTCCACCTTGTTGCCAGCTTCTTTGCAAGGTATTCAATGCTAGTTTCCGTCTTTAAAGTTGTCCATTATAGAGTGCAAGCGGTCAAAGAAGTTACAGGGAATCGGGGTGCAAGCATGTTCTAGCAGATATAGAGCTTTAGGCAATAAAATCATTTTAATCAGGTTCAGTCTCCCCATTGTAGATATGGGAAGGGTACCCCAGGACTTAAACTTGTCTATAAAATAAGATTCAATGGGAACAATATTTAAATTGTGGGAAAGGAGGGGATCTTTTGTAATGATGATGCCCAAATATTTTAACCAGTCTACAACCATTAAATTGTGATAAACATAGGGGGACCATAATGGCATAAGGGCCGATTTGGTCCAGTTAACGCGAAAACCAGAGAAATAACCAAACTGCTCTATGAGGTCTATCACTCTGGGGAACGATGTCTCCACCTCATCCATGTAAAAAATTAGATCATCTGCATAGAGACCTAGCCTGTCTTCTCTGTTTCCCATAGAGATCCCTCTAAATATTGAGTCTTGGCGGATTCTGAGCGCCAAGTGTTCAATGGCTACCGCGAACAGAAGGGGAGACAGTGGGCACCCCTGCCTGGTTCCCCTATGTAGCTGGAAAGTTGGTGATAATGAGCCGTTAATTAGAATGTTGGCCGTAGGTGTCTTATAGAGAATATTAACCCACTGGATAAAAAATGGGCCAAAACCAAAACATTTTAAAGCTTGCACCAGATAGGGCCACTCAACAGAGTCAAATGCTTTGGCCGTATCCAGTGCAGCTAAGGCCCATTGTTTTTGTCCTGCACACCTAAGTTGCGAGATAACCTGTGCCCGCCTAATGTTGCTAGATGTAGACCGAATGGGGATAAAACCCGTCTGATTCTCATGTATTATGGAGGATATCACCTTATTCAGTCTATTCGCCAATATTTTAGTTAGAACTTTGTAATCTAAATTCAACAAAGATATTGGGCGAGAAGAACCACACTCCAGAGAGCTTTTGTCGGGCTTCAGCAATACAACAATAGAGGCATCATACAACGACTCAGGAAGGCGGCCTCTTTCAAAAGAAGAGATATACATTTTTTTAGTAATTGCGGCCCTAAAACATCCACCTATTTGGAATAGACTTCTAGCGGTATACCATCCAGGCCCAGGGATTTCCCTAAATTCAATCCTTTGATCGCCTCATTAATCTCTTCTAGCGTGATTAGCTCATCTAAAAGTTCCCTGTTCAGAGTGGATAATTGTGGATGCAACACTTCCTGGAGGTGTGCTTCCAGGGCAGACGTGGAATATTGGATTATAGATCCATACAAGTCCTGATAGAACTCCCTGAATCTGCCCAGTACTCCTTTCCGCTCTTCAATCAGGTCTCCTGTAGCACCTGCAATATGCAATATTGGAGGAGCCATGTTGTTTCTGCGTATCACCTGTGCCAATACCTTACCCGTTTTATTAACTTGTTCAAATGACTGTTTGAGAAATAGCAGTTTACGGTCACTTTTTTCTTTCAAATGTGTCATATACAGTCTCCCCTTCATCATCCAATCTGTCCTATTTTCCTCTGTAGGATCAGAGGTATATTTACGTTCAGCATTTCTACACTGAATGCCCAACTCCTCTCTACAGTGGGAGAATTTCTTGATATATGAAATGGAGGATTTGAGACATCCATGCAAAAAGGCCTTCAAGGTCTCCCACAGTAAGGGAGGGTCAACGTCAACTATATTAACTTCAAGAAAAGCATTAAGTTGATCTGGGATATGATCATTCACATTCATCAAGCATAGCCAGAATAGGTGAATGCTCAGCTTGGGACCATGACTGACCTCACCAGATACAACGGTCGTCGCTATAATAGGTTCATGGTCAGATGGACCCTGAGCACCATACTGCACTTCTTGTATCGCTAGAAAAGTACTAGCAGTGCCAAACAAATAATCTATTCTAGATAAAACTCCCTTAGAAGGAGTAAAACAGGAATATTCTATACGACCTGGGAATTTTTCCCTCCACACATCCAACCACCTCAACTCTGAGAGGAATCTCGCAAGGATGGTATCAGATGAACGGGGACCAATACTATGAGACGGATTGTGGAACCTATCCATAGATTTATCCAATACCATATTAAGATCTCCCATACAGAGTAGTCTTGCAAAGGGAAATTGTGCTGCAAAACCCGCCGCCGCTTGTAGCAGAGAGAGATTAGCAGGAGGGCGGTTATACAGATTAAGTACAACATATGGAACACCATTGATATGAGCGTAAGAGAAAACTTATTTCCCCTCAGGATCAACAGTCGTCTGATGTGGTTCCCACCGAACCGTGCGGTGTACCAACAAAGACACACCTCTGGAATAAGAGTTCCCAAATGCGCTTTCCACCCACTGTACCCAGGGTTTTTTTTTAACTCTCCCTCCCATGTCAGCTGTAAGATGGGTTTCCTGTAAACCTAGAATATGCGGGGCATAACTACAAATGTGTGTGAATACTGCCATGCGTTTTCTGGGACCTCCTAGACCTCTCACATTCCAAGACATCACCCTGATATTCGCCATGGGTACCATTGAATATCATAGTGAGGATGGGGACCTGACAAACGGTGCCCGCTATTGAAAGCGGCAAGTGACAAATGAGAGATATACCTTACAATGTTGTACCATACTCTAAAAACAGTGAATAACACATAACATAACCATATTACCCAAAACTTTGAGTATAGAACATGAACAGAAATAATAGACACAGTGGCCATTTGCACAGGGGACCTGCACAGTGTAGGAAGATGTTCTAGGTATGGTGCAGGTATAAGAACTGACTCCCCATATTAGTATGATCTCTTGCAAACCAAAATAATGACGATCAGAGCTGAAAACAGTGTACTTGGACTGACAGACATCACAGACTCAATACGTTACAAGCTCTGGTATATGAGCGGTGCATAGTGAAAAGAAAGAAAAAACTGCAACTCCGTCAGTCCAAGCAAAAAGCAGAAATGCGGGACTCCTCAAATCCCCGGAGGGAGTCACTTGGGAGAAGAACTGCGTGGTCTCCTGAAAAGCCAGTCCTCAGCTTCCCGGGGGTTGGAGAAAAAAAAAAAACGACTTCCCGCCATCAGCCACTCTCAGGCGTGCCTGGTAAACCATAGAATATTGGAGATTGAGATCCCGTAGGCGTTTCTTGATGGAGACAAAAGTGTTGCGCTTCTTCTGTAATTCGGCTGAGAAATACGGATACAGGGAAATAGTCGCAGAGCCAAAGGTGATGGTTTGCTTGATCCTGGCTGGAGATAATATGAGTAGAGTTGAGCGAACACCTGGATGTTCGGGTTCGAGAAGTTCGGCCGAACATCCCGGAAATGTTCGGGTTCGGGATCCGAACCCGATCCGAACTTCGTCCCGAACCCGAACCCCATTGAAGTCAATGGGGACCCGAACTTTTCGGCACTAAAAAGGCTGTAAAACAGCCCAGGAAAGAGCTAGAGGGCTGCAAAAGGCAGCAACATGTAGGTAAATCCCCTGCAAACAAATGTGGATAGGGAAATGAATTAAAATAAAAATTAAATAAATAAAAATTAACCAAAATCAATTGGAGAGAGGTTCCATAGCAGAGAATCTGGCTTCCCGTCACCCACCACTGGAACAGTCCATTCTCAGATATTTAGGCCCCGGCACCCAGGCAGAGGAGAGAGGTCCCGTAACAGAGAATCTGTCTTCATGTCAGCAGAGAATTAGTCTGCATGTCATAGCAGAGAATGAGGCTTCACGTCAGCCACCACTGCAACAGTCCATTGGCATATATTTAGGCCCAGCACACACACAGGCAGAGGAGAGAGGTCCCGTAACAGAGAATCTGGCTTCATGTCAGCAGAGAATCAGTCTGCATGTCATAGCAGAGAATCAGGCTTCACGTCAGCCACCACTGCAACAGTCCATTGTCATAAATTTAGGCCCAGCACCCAGGCAGAGGAGAGAGGTCCCGTAACAGAGAATCTGGCTTCATGTCAGCAGAGAATCAGTCTTCATATCATAGCAGAGAATCAGGCTTCACGTCACCCACCACTGTAAGAGTCAATTTTCATAAATTTAGGCCCAGAACCCAGGCAGAGGAGAAAGGTCCCGTAACAGACAATCTGGCTTCATGTCAGCAGAGAATCAGTCTTCATATCATAGCAGAGAATCAGGCTTCACGTCACCCACCACTGTAAGAGTCAATTTTCATAAATTTAGGCCCAGAACCCAGGCAGAGGAGAAAGGTCCCGTAACAGACAATCTGGCTTCATGTCAGCAGAGAATCAGTCTTCATATCATAGCAGAGAATCAGGCTTCACGTCACCCACCACTGTAAGAGTCAATTTTCATAAATTTAGGCCCAGAACCCAGGCAGAGGAGAAAGGTCCCGTAACAGACAATCTGGCTTCATGTCAGCAGAGAATCAGTCTTCATATCATAGCAGAGAATCAGGCTTCACGTCACCCACCACTGTAAGAGTCAATTTTCATAAATTTAGGCCCAGAACCCAGGCAGAGGAGAAAGGTCCCGTAACAGACAATCTGGCTTCATGTCAGCAGAGAATCAGTCTTCATATCATAGCAGAGAATCAGGCTTCACGTCACCCACCACTGTAAGAGTCAATTTTCATAAATTTAGGCCCAGAACCCAGGTAGAGGAGAAAGGTCCCGTAACAGACAATCTGGCTTCATGACAGCAGAGAATCAGTCTGCATGTCATAGCAGAGAATCAGGCTTCACGTCAGCCACCACTGCAACAGTCCATTGTCATAAATTTAGGCCCAGCACCCAGGCAGAGGAGAGAGGTCCCGTAACAGAGGATCTGGCTTCATGTCAGCAGAGAATCAGTCTGCATGTCATAGCAGAGAATGAGGCTTCACGTCAGCCACCACTGCAACAGTCCATTGGCATATATTTAGGCCCAGCACACACACAGGCAGAGGAGAGAGGTCCCGTAACAGACAATCTGGCTTCATGTCAGCAGAGAATTAGTCTGCATGTCATAGCAGAGAATGAGGCTTCACGTCACCCACCACTGCAACAGTCCATTGGCATATATTCAGGCCCAGCACCCAGGCAGAGGAGAGAGGTCCCGTAACAGAGGATCTGGCTTCATGTCAGCAGAGAATCAGTCTGCATGTCATAGCAGAGAATCAGGCTTCACGTCAGCCACCACTGCAACAGTCCATTGTCATAAATTTAGGCCCAGCACCCAGGCAGAGGAGAGAGGTCCCGTAACAGAGGATCTGGCTTCATGTCAGCAGAGAATCAGTCTGCATGTCATAGCAGAGAATCAGGCTTCACGTCAGCCACCACTGCAACAGTCCATTGTCATAAATTTAGGCCCAGCACCCAGGCAGAGGAGAGAGGTCCCGTAACAGACAATCTGGCTTCATGTCAGCAGAGAATTAGTCTGCATGTCATAGCAGAGAATCAGGCTTCATGTCAGCCACCACTGCAACAGTCCATTGGCATATATTTAGGCCTAGCACACAGGCAGAGGAGAGGTTCATTCAACTTTGGGTAGCATCGCAATATAATGGTAAAATGAAAATAAAAATAGGATTGAATGAGGAAGTGCCCTGGAGTCCAATAATATATGGTTATGGGGAGGTAGTTAATGTCTAATCTGGACAAGGGACGGACAGGTCCTGTGGGATCCATGCCTGGTTCATTTTTATGAACGTCAGCTTGTCCACATTGGCTGTAGACAGGCGGCTGCGTTTGTCTGTAATGACGCCCCCTGCCGTGCTGAATACACGTTCAGACAAAACGCTGGCTGCCGGGCAGGCCAGCACCTCCAAGGCATAAAAGGCTAGCTCTGGCCACGTGGACAATTTAGAGACCCAGAA